>NC_088235.1:118611906-118847666 GCF_036934945.1 Oncorhynchus masou masou | reverse complement strand
TGGCCCTGGCCCTGGCCTGGCCTGGCCCTGGCCTGGCCCTGGCCTGGCCTGGCCTGGCCTGGCCTGGCCCTGGCCCTGGCCTGGCCCTGGCCTGGCCTGGCCTGGCCTGGCCTGGCCTGGCCTGGCCTGGCCTGGCCCTGGCCTGGCCCTGGCTGGCCTGGCCCTGGCCCTGGCCTGGCCTGGCCTGGCCTGGCCTGGCCTGGCCTGGCCTGGCCCTGGCCTGGCCTGGCCTGGCCCTGGCCTGGCCTGGCCTGGCCTGGCCTGGCCTGGCCCTGGCCTGGCCCTGGCCTGGCCTGGCCTGGCCTGGCCTGGCCTGGCCCTGGCCTGGCCTGGCCCTGGCCTGGCCTGGCCTGGCCCTGGCCTGGCCTGGCCTGGCCTGGCCCTGGCCTGGCCTGGCCCTGGCCTGGCCTGGCCTGGCCTGGCCTGGCGCTGGCCTGGCCTGGCCTGGCCTGGCCTGGCCTGGCCTGGCCTGGCCCTGGCCTGGCCTGGCCTGGCCTGGCCTGGCCTGGCCTGGCCTGGCCTGGCCTGGCCCTGGCCTGGCCTGGCCCTGGCCTGGCCTGGCCTGGCCTGGCCTGGCCTGGCCTGGCCTGGCCCTGGCCCTGGCCTGGCCCTGGCCTGGCCTGGCCTGGCGCCTGGCTGGCCTGGCCCTGGCCTGGCCTGGCCCTGGCCTGGCCTGGCCTGGCCTGGCCTGGCCTGGCCTGGCCTGGCCTGGCCTGGCCTGGCCTGGCCTGGCCTGGCCTGGCCTGGCCTGGCCTGGCCTGGCCTGGCCTGGCCTGGCCTGGCCCTGGCCTGGCCTGGCCTGGCCTGGCCTGGCCTGGCCTGGCCTGGCCTGGCCTGGCCTGGCCTGGCCTGGCCTGGCCTGGCCCTGGCCTGGCCTGGCCTGGCCTGGCCTGGCCTGGCCTGGCCCTGGCCTGGCCTGGCCTGGCCTGGCCCTGGCCTGGCCTGGCCTGGCCTGGCCTGGCCTGGCCTGGCCTGGCCTGGCCTGGCCTGGCCTGGCCTGGCCTGGCCTGGCCTGGCCTGGCCTGGCCTGGCCTGGCCTGGCCTGGCCTGGCCTGGCCTGGCCTGGCCTGGCCTGGCCGGCTGGCCTGGCCTGGCCTGGCCTGGCCTGGCCTGGCACGTGGCCTGGCCTGGCCTGGCCTGGCCTGGCCTGGCCTGGCCTGGCCTGGCCTGGCCTGGCCTGGCCTGGCCTGGCCTGGCCTGGCCCTGGCCTGGCCTGGCCTGGCCTGGCCTGGCCTGGCCTGGCCTGGCCTGGCCCTGGCCTGGCCTGGCCTGGCCTGGCCTGGCCTGGCCCTGGCCTGGCCTGGCCTGGCCCTGGCCTGGCCTGGCCTGGCCTGGCCCTGGCCTGGCCTGGCCTGGCCTGGCCTGGCCTGGCCCTGGCCTGGCCTGGCCTGGCCTGGCCTGGCCTGAGCCTGGCCTGGCCTGGCCTGGCCTGGCCTGGCCTGGCCTGGCCTGGCCCTGGCCTGGCCTGGCCTGGCCCTGGCCCTGGCCTGGCCTGGCCTGGCCTGGCCTGGCCTGGCCTGGCCTGGCCTGGCCTGGCCCTGGCCTGGCCCTGGCCTGGCCTGGCCTGGCCTGGCCTGGCCTGGCCTGGCCTGGCCTGGCCTGGCCCTGGCCTGGCCTGGCCTGGCCTGGCCTGGCCTGGCCTGGCCTGGCCTGGCCTGGCCTGGCCTGGCCCTGGCCTGGCCTGGCCTGGCCTGGCCTGGCCTGGCCTGGCCTGGCCTGGCCTGGCCTGGCCTGGCCCTGGCCTGGCCTGGCCTGGCCTGGCCTGGCCCTGGCCTGGCCTGGCCTGGCCTGGCCTGGCCTGGCCCTGGCCTGGCCTGGCCTGGCCTGGCCTGGCCTGGCCTGGCCTGGCCTGGCCTGGCCTGGCCTGGCCTGGCCTGGCCTGGCCTGGCCTGGCCTGCTGGCCTGGCCTGGCCTGGCCTGGCCTGGCCTGGCCCTGGCCTGGCCTGGCCCTGGCCTGGCCTGGCCTGGCCTGGCCTGGCCTGGCCTGGCCTGGCCTGGCCTGGCCTGGCCTGGCCTGGCCTGGCCTGGCCTGGCCTGGCCTGGCCCTGGCCTGGCCTGGCCTGGCCCTGGCCCTGGCCTGGCCTGGCCTGGCCTGGCCCTGGCCTGGCCTGGCCCTGGCCTGGCCTGGCCTGGCCTGGCCTGGCCTGGCCTGGCCTGGCCTGGCCCTGGCCTGGCCTGGCCTGGCCTGGCCTGGCCTGGCCTGGCCCTGGCCTGGCCTGGCCTGGCCTGGCCTGGCCCTGGCCTGGCCTGGCCCTGGCCTGGCCCTGGCCTGGCCTGGCCTGGCCTGGCCTGGCCTGGCCTGGCCTGGCCTGGCCCTGGCCTGGCCTGGCCTGGCCTGGCCTGGCCTGGCCTGGCCTGGCCTGGCCTGGCCTGGCCTGGCCTGGCCTGGCCTGGCCCTGGCCTGGCCTGGCCTGGCCCTGGCCCTGGCCCTGGCCTGGCCTGGCCCTGGCCTGGCCTGGCCTGGCTGGCCTGGCCTGGCCTGGCCTGGCCTGGCCTGGCCTGGCCTGGCCTGGCCTGGCCTGGCCCTGGCCTGGCCTGGCCTGGCCTGGCCTGGCCCTGGCCTGGCCTGGCCTGGCCTGGCCTGGCCTGGCCTGGCCTGGCCTGGCCTGGCCTGGCCTGGCCTGGCCTGGCCCTGGCCTGGCCCTGGCCTGGCCTGGCCCTGGCCTGGCCCTGGCCTGGCCTGGCCCTGGCCTGGCCTGGCCTGGCCTGGCCTGGCCTGGCCTGGCCTGGCCTGGCCTGGCCTGGCCTGGCCTGGCCTGGCCTGGCCTGGCCTGGCCTGGCCTGGCCTGGCCTGGCCTGGCCTGGCCTGGCCTGGCCTGGCCCTGGCCTGGCCTGGCCTGGCCTGGCCTGGCCCTGGCCCTGGCCTGGCCTGGCCTGGCCTGGCCCTGGCCTGGCCTGGCCTGGCCTGGCCCTGGCCTGGCCTGGCCTGGCCCTGGCCTGGCCTGGCCTGGCCTGGCCTGGCCTGGCCTGGCCTGGCCTGGCCTGGCCTGGCCTGGCCTGGCCCTGGCCTGGCCTGGCCTGGCCTGGCCTGGCCTGGCCTGGCCTGGCCTGGCCTGGCCTGGCCTGGCCTGGCCTGGCCTGGCCTGGCCTGGCCTGGCCTGGCCTGGCCTGGCCTGGCCTGGCCTGGCCTGGCCTGGCCTGGCCTGGCCCTGGCCTGGCCTGGCCTGGCCTGGCCCTGGCCCTGGCCTGGCCTGGCCTGGCCTGGCCTGGCCTGGCCTGGCCTGGCCTGGCCCTGGCCTGGCCTGGCCTGGCCCTGGCCTGGCCTGGCCTGGCCTGGCCTGGCCTGGCCTGGCCTGGCCTGGCCTGGCCTGGCCTGGCCCTGGCCTGGCCTGGCCTGGCCTGGCCTGGCCTGGCCTGGCCTGGCCTGGCCTGGCCTGGCCTGGCCTGGCCTGGCCCTGGCCCTGGCCTGGCCTGGCCTGGCCTGGCCCTGGCCTGGCCTGGCCTGGCCTGGCCTGGCCCTGGCCCTGGCCTGGCCTGGCCTGGCCTGGCCTGGCCTGGCCTGGCCTGGCCTGGCCTGGCCTGGCCTGGCCTGGCCTGGCCTGGCCTGGCCTGGCCTGGCCTGGCCTGGCCTGGCCTGGCCTGGCCTGGCCCTGGCCTGGCCCTGGCCTGGCCTGGCCTGGCCTGGCCTGGCCTGGCCTGGCCTGGCCTGGCCTGGCCTGGCCCTGGCCTGGCCTGGCCTGGCCTGGCCTGGCCTGGCCTGGCCCTGGCCTGGCCTGGCCCTGGCCTGGCCTGGCCTGGCCTGGCCTGGCCTGGCCCTGGCCTGGCCTGGCCTGGCCTGGCCTGGCCTGGCCTGGCCTGGCCTGGCCTGGCCTGGCCCTGGCCTGGCCTGGCCTGGCCTGGCCTGGCCTGGCCCTGGCCTGGCCTGGCCTGGCCCTGGCCTGGCCTGGCCTGGCCTGGCCTGGCCTGGCCTGGCCTGGCCTGGCCTGGCCCTGGCCTGGCCTGGCCTGGCCTGGCCTGGCCTGGCCTGGCCTGGCCCTGGCCTGGCCTGGCCTGGCCTGGCCTGGCCTGGCCTGGCCTGGCCTGGCCTGGCCTGGCCTGGCCTGGCCTGGCCTGGCCTGGCCTGGCCTGGCCCTGGCCTGGCCTGGCCTGGCCTGGCCTGGCCCTGGCCTGGCCCTGGCCTGGCCTGGCCTGGCCCTGGCCTGGCCTGGCCTGGCCTGGCCTGGCCTGGCCTGGCCTGGCCTGGCCTGGCCTGGCCCTGGCCTGGCCTGGCCCTGGCCCTGGCCTGGCCTGGCCTGGCCTGGCCTGGCCCTGGCCTGGCCTGGCCTGGCCTGGCCTGGCCTGGCCTGGCCCTGGCCTGGCCTGGCCTGGCCTGGCCTGGCCTGGCCTGGCCTGGCCTGGCCTGGCCTGGCCTGGCCTGGCCTGGCCTGGCCCTGGCCTGGCCTGGCCTGGCCTGGCCTGGCCTGGCCTGGCCTGGCCTGGCCTGGCCTGGCCTGGCCTGGCCTGGCCTGGCCTGGCCTGGCCTGGCCTGGCCTGGCCCTGGCCTGGCCTGGCCTGGCCTGGCCTGGCCTGGCCTGGCCTGGCCTGGCCCTGGCCTGGCCTGGCCTGGCCTGGCCTGGCCCTGGCCTGGCCTGGCCTGGCCCTGGCCTGGCCTGGCCTGGCCTGGCCTGGCCTGGCCTGGCCTGGCCTGGCCTGGCCTGGCCTGGCCTGGCCTGGCCTGGCCTGGCCTGGCCTGGCCTGGCCTGGCCTGGCCCTGGCCTGGCCTGGCCCTGGCCTGGCCTGGCCTGGCCTGGCCTGGCCTGGCCTGGCCCTGGCCTGGCCTGGCCTGGCCTGGCCTGGCCTGGCCTGGCCTGGCCTGGCCTGGCCTGGCCTGGCCTGGCCCTGGCCTGGCCTGGCCTGGCCTGGCCTGGCCTGGCCTGGCCTGGCCTGGCCTGGCCTGGCCTGGCCTGGCCTGGCCTGGCCTGGCCTGGCCTGGCCTGGCCTGGCCTGGCCTGGCCTGGCCTGGCCCTGGCCTGGCCTGGCCTGGCCTGGCCTGGCCTGGCCTGGCCTGGCCTGGCCTGGCCTGGCCTGGCCTGGCCTGGCCTGGCCTGGCCTGGCCTGGCCTGGCCTGGCCTGGCCTGGCCTGGCCTGGCCTGGCCTGGCCCTGGCCTGGCCTGGCCTGGCCTGGCCTGGCCTGGCCTGGCCTGGCCTGGCCTGGCCTGGCCCTGGCCTGGCCTGGCCCTGGCCTGGCCTGGCCTGGCCTGGCCTGGCCTGGCCCTGGCCTGGCCTGGCCTGGCCCTGGCCTGGCCTGGCCCTGGCCTGGCCTGGCCTGGCCTGGCCCTGGCCTGGCCTGGCCTGGCCTGGCCTGGCCTGGCCTGGCCTGGCCTGGCCCTGGCCTGGCCTGGCCTGGCCCTGGCCTGGCCTGGCCTGGCCTGGCCTGGCCTGGCCTGGCCTGGCCTGGCCTGGCCTGGCCTGGCCTGGCCTGGCCTGGCCCTGGCCTGGCCTGGCCTGGCCTGGCCTGGCCTGGCCCTGGCCTGGCCTGGCCTGGCCTGGCCTGGCCTGGCCTGGCCTGGCCTGGCCTGGCCTGGCCTGGCCTGGCCTGGCCTGGCCCTGGCCCTGGCCTGGCCTGGCCCTGGCCTGGCCCTGGCCTGGCCTGGCCTGGCCTGGCCTGGCCTGGCCTGGCCTGGCCTGGCCTGGCCTGGCCTGGCCTGGCCTGGCCTGGCCTGGCCTGGCCCTGGCCTGGCCTGGCCTGGCCCTGGCCTGGCCTGGCCTGGCCCTGGCCTGGCCTGGCCTGGCCTGGCCTGGCCTGGCCTGGCCTGGCCTGGCCTGGCCTGGCCTGGCCTGGCCTGGCCTGGCCTGGCCTGGCCTGGCCTGGCCTGGCCTGGCCTGGCCTGGCCTGGCCTGGCCCTGGCCTGGCCTGGCCTGGCCTGGCCTGGCCTGGCCCTGGCCTGGCCTGGCCTGGCCTGGCCTGGCCTGGCCTGGCCTGGCCCTGGCCTGGCCTGGCCTGGCCTGGCCTGGCCTGGCCTGGCCTGGCCTGGCCTGGCCTGGCCTGGCCTGGCCTGGCCCTGGCCTGGCCTGGCCTGGCCTGGCCTGGCCTGGCCTGGCCTGGCCTGGCCCTGGCCTGGCCTGGCCTGGCCTGGCCTGGCCTGGCCTGGCCTGGCCTGGCCTGGCCTGGCCTGGCCCTGGCCTGGCCCTGGCCTGGCCTGGCCTGGCCTGGCCTGGCCTGGCCTGGCCTGGCCTGGCCTGGCCCTGGCCTGGCCTGGCCTGGCCTGGCCTGGCCTGGCCTGGCCTGGCCTGGCCCTGGCCTGGCCTGGCCTGGCCTGGCCTGGCCTGGCCTGGCCTGGCCTGGCCTGGCCTGGCCCTGGCCCTGGCCCTGGCCCTGGCCTGGCCTGGCCCTGGCCTGGCCTGGCCTGGCCTGGCCCTGGCCTGGCCTGGCCTGGCCTGGCCTGGCCTGGCCTGGCCTGGCCTGGCCTGGCCCTGGCCTGGCCTGGCCTGGCCTGGCCTGGCCTGGCCTGGCCTGGCCTGGCCCTGGCCTGGCCCTGGCCTGGCCTGGCCTGGCCCTGGCCTGGCCTGGCCTGGCCTGGCCTGGCCTGGCCTGGCCCTGGCCTGGCCTGGCCTGGCCTGGCCTGGCCCTGGCCTGGCCTGGCCTGGCCTGGCCTGGCCTGGCCTGGCCTGGCCCTGGCCTGGCCTGGCCTGGCCCTGGCCTGGCCTGGCCTGGCCCTGGCCTGGCCTGGCCTGGCCTGGCCTGGCCTGGCCCTGGCCTGGCCTGGCCTGGCCTGGCCTGGCCCTGGCCTGGCCTGGCCTGGCCTGGCCTGGCCTGGCCTGGCCTGGCCTGGCCTGGCCTGGCCTGGCCTGGCCTGGCCTGGCCTGGCCTGGCCTGGCCTGGCCCTGGCCTGGCCTGGCCTGGCCTGGCCTGGCCTGGCCTGGCCTGGCCTGGCCTGGCCTGGCCTGGCCTGGCCCTGGCCTGGCCTGGCCTGGCCTGGCCTGGCCTGGCCTGGCCTGGCCTGGCCTGGCCTGGCCCTGGCCTGGCCTGGCCTGGCCTGGCCCTGGCCTGGCCTGGCCTGGCCTGGCCTGGCCTGGCCTGGCCTGGCCTGGCCTGGCCTGGCCTGGCCTGGCCTGGCCTGGCCTGGCCTGGCCTGGCCTGGCCTGGCCTGGCCTGGCCTGGCCTGGCCTGGCCTGGCCTGGCCTGGCCTGGCCTGGCCTGGCCCTGGCCTGGCCTGGCCTGGCCTGGCCTGGCCTGGCCTGGCCTGGCCTGGCCTGGCCTGGCCTGGCCTGGCCTGGCCTGGCCTGGCCTGGCCTGGCCTGGCCTGGCCTGGCCTGGCCTGGCCTGGCCTGGCCTGGCCTGGCCTGGCCTGGCCTGGCCTGGCCTGGCCCTGGCCTGGCCTGGCCTGGCCCTGGCCTGGCCCTGGCCTGGCCTGGCCTGGCCTGGCCTGGCCTGGCCTGGCCTGGCCTGGCCTGGCCTGGCCTGGCCTGGCCTGGCCTGGCCTGGCCTGGCCTGGCCTGGCCTGGCCCTGGCCTGGCCTGGCCTGGCCTGGCCTGGCCTGGCCTGGCCTGGCCTGGCCTGGCCTGGCCTGGCCTGGCCTGGCCTGGCCTGGCCTGGCCCTGGCCTGGCCTGGCCTGGCCTGGCCCTGGCCTGGCCTGGCCTGGCCTGGCCTGGCCTGGCCTGGCCTGGCCTGGCCTGGCCTGGCCCTGGCCTGGCCTGGCCTGGCCTGGCCTGGCCTGGCCTGGCCTGGCCTGGCCTGGCCCTGGCCTGGCCTGGCCTGGCCTGGCCTGGCCTGGCCTGGCCTGGCCTGGCCTGGCCTGGCCTGGCCTGGCCTGGCCTGGCCTGGCCTGGCCCTGGCCTGGCCTGGCCTGGCCTGGCCTGGCCTGGCCTGGCCTGGCCTGGCCTGGCCCTGGCCTGGCCTGGCCTGGCCCTGGCCTGGCCTGGCCTGGCCTGGCCTGGCCCTGGCCTGGCCTGGCCTGGCCTGGCCTGGCCTGGCCTGGCCTGGCCTGGCCCTGGCCTGGCCTGGCCTGGCCTGGCCCTGGCCTGGCCTGGCCTGGCCTGGCCTGGCCTGGCCTGGCCCTGGCCTGGCCTGGCCTGGCCTGGCCTGGCCTGGCCTGGCCTGGCCTGGCCTGGCCCTGGCCTGGCCTGGCCCTGGCCTGGCCTGGCCTGGCCTGGCCTGGCCTGGCCTGGCCCTGGCCTGGCCTGGCCTGGCCTGGCCTGGCCTGGCCTGGCCTGGCCTGGCCTGGCCTGGCCTGGCCTGGCCTGGCCTGGCCTGGCCTGGCCTGGCCTGGCCCTGGCCTGGCCTGGCCTGGCCTGGCCTGGCCTGGCCTGGCCTGGCCTGGCCCTGGCCTGGCCTGGCCTGGCCTGGCCTGGCCTGGCCTGGCCTGGCCCTGGCCCTGGCCTGGCCTGGCCTGGCCTGGCCTGGCCCTGGCCTGGCCTGGCCTGGCCTGGCCTGGCCTGGCCTGGCCTGGCCCTGGCCTGGCCTGGCCTGGCCTGGCCTGGCCCTGGCCTGGCCTGGCCTGGCCTGGCCTGGCCTGGCCTGGCCTGGCCTGGCCTGGCCTGGCCTGGCCTGGCCTGGCCTGGCCTGGCCTGGCCTGGCCTGGCCTGGCCTGGCCTGGCCTGGCCTGGCCCTGGCCTGGCCTGGCCTGGCCTGGCCCTGGCCTGGCCTGGCCTGGCCTGGCCTGGCCCTGGCCTGGCCTGGCCTGGCCTGGCCTGGCCTGGCCCTGGCCTGGCCTGGCCTGGCCTGGCCTGGCCTGGCCCTGGCCTGGCCTGGCCTGGCCTGGCCTGGCCTGGCCTGGCCTGGCCTGGCCTGGCCTGGCCTGGCCTGGCCTGGCCTGGCCTGGCCTGGCCTGGCCTGGCCTGGCCTGGCCTGGCCCTGGCCTGGCCTGGCCTGGCCTGGCCTGGCCTGGCCTGGCCTGGCCTGGCCTGGCCCTGGCCTGGCCTGGCCTGGCCTGGCCTGGCCCTGGCCTGGCCTGGCCTGGCCTGGCCTGGCCTGGCCTGGCCTGGCCTGGCCTGGCCTGGCCTGGCCTGGCCTGGCCTGGCCTGGCCTGGCCTGGCCTGGCCTGGCCTGGCCTGGCCTGGCCTGGCCTGGCCCTGGCCTGGCCTGGCCTGGCCTGGCCTGGCCTGGCCTGGCCTGGCCTGGCCTGGCCTGGCCTGGCCTGGCCTGGCCTGGCCTGGCCCTGGCCTGGCCTGGCCTGGCCTGGCCTGGCCCTGGCCTGGCCTGGCCCTGGCCTGGCCTGGCCTGGCCTGGCCTGGCCTGGCCTGGCCTGGCCTGGCCTGGCCTGGCCTGGCCTGGCCTGGCCCTGGCCTGGCCTGGCCTGGCCTGGCCTGGCCTGGCCTGGCCTGGCCTGGCCTGGCCTGGCCCTGGCCCTGGCCTGGCCTGGCCTGGCCTGGCCTGGCCTGGCCTGGCCTGGCCTGGCCTGGCCTGGCCTGGCCTGGCCTGGCCTGGCCTGGCCTGGCCTGGCCTGGCCTGGCCTGGCCTGGCCTGGCCTGGCCTGGCCTGGCCTGGCCTGGCCTGGCCTGGCCTGGCCTGGCCCTGGCCTGGCCTGGCCTGGCCTGGCCTGGCCTGGCCTGGCCCTGGCCTGGCCTGGCCTGGCCTGGCCTGGCCTGGCCTGGCCTGGCCTGGCCTGGCCCTGGCCTGGCCTGGCCTGGCCTGGCCTGGCCTGGCCTGGCCTGGCCTGGCCTGGCCTGGCCTGGCCTGGCCTGGCCTGGCCTGGCCTGGCCCTGGCCTGGCCTGGCCTGGCCTGGCCTGGCCTGGCCTGGCCTGGCCTGGCCTGGCCTGGCCTGGCCTGGCCTGGCCTGGCCCTGGCCTGGCCTGGCCTGGCCTGGCCCTGGCCTGGCCTGGCCTGGCCTGGCCTGGCCTGGCCTGGCCTGGCCTGGCCCTGGCCCTGGCCTGGCCTGGCCTGGCCTGGCCTGGCCTGGCCTGGCCTGGCCTGGCCTGGCCTGGCCTGGCCTGGCCTGGCCTGGCCTGGCCTGGCCTGGCCTGGCCTGGCCTGGCCTGGCCTGGCCTGGCCTGGCCTGGCCCTGGCCTGGCCTGGCCTGGCCTGGCCTGGCCTGGCCTGGCCTGGCCTGGCCTGGCCTGGCCTGGCCTGGCCTGGCCTGGCCTGGCCTGGCCTGGCCTGGCCTGGCCCTGGCCTGGCCTGGCCTGGCCTGGCCTGGCCTGGCCTGGCCTGGCCTGGCCCTGGCCTGGCCTGGCCTGGCCTGGCCTGGCCTGGCCCTGGCCTGGCCTGGCCTGGCCTGGCCTGGCCTGGCCTGGCCTGGCCTGGCCCTGGCCTGGCCTGGCCTGGCCTGGCCTGGCCTGGCCTGGCCTGGCCTGGCCTGGCCCTGGCCTGGCCTGGCCTGGCCTGGCCTGGCCTGGCCTGGCCTGGCCTGGCCTGGCCTGGCCTGGCCTGGCCTGGCCTGGCCTGGCCTGGCCTGGCCTGGCCTGGCCTGGCCTGGCCTGGCCTGGCCTGGCCTGGCCTGGCCTGGCCTGGCCTGGCCTGGCCTGGCCCTGGCCTGGCCCTGGCCTGGCCTGGCCCTGGCCTGGCCTGGCCTGGCCTGGCCTGGCCCTGGCCTGGCCTGGCCTGGCCCTGGCCTGGCCTGGCCTGGCCTGGCCTGGCCTGGCCTGGCCTGGCCTGGCCCTGGCCTGGCCTGGCCTGGCCTGGCCTGGCCTGGCCTGGCCTGGCCTGGCCTGGCCTGGCCTGGCCTGGCCTGGCCTGGCCTGGCCTGGCCTGGCCTGGCCTGGCCTGGCCTGGCCCTGGCCTGGCCTGGCCTGGCCTGGCCTGGCCTGGCCTGGCCTGGCCCTGGCCTGGCCTGGCCTGGCCTGGCCTGGCCTGGCCCTGGCCTGGCCTGGCCTGGCCTGGCCTGGCCTGGCCTGGCCTGGCCTGGCCCTGGCCTGGCCTGGCCTGGCCTGGCCTGGCCTGGCCTGGCCTGGCCTGGCCTGGCCTGGCCTGGCCTGGCCTGGCCTGGCCTGGCCTGGCCTGGCCTGGCCTGGCCCTGGCCTGGCCCTGGCCTGGCCTGGCCTGGCCTGGCCTGGCCTGGCCTGGCCTGGCCTGGCCTGGCCTGGCCTGGCCTGGCCTGGCCTGGCCTGGCCTGGCCTGGCCTGGCCTGGCCTGGCCTGGCCCTGGCCTGGCCTGGCCTGGCCTGGCCTGGCCTGGCCTGGCCTGGCCTGGCCTGGCCTGGCCCTGGCCTGGCCTGGCCTGGCCTGGCCTGGCCTGGCCTGGCCTGGCCTGGCCTGGCCTGGCCTGGCCTGGCCCTGGCCTGGCCTGGCCTGGCCTGGCCCTGGCCTGGCCTGGCCTGGCCTGGCCTGGCCCTGGCCTGGCCTGGCCTGGCCTGGCCCTGGCCTGGCCTGGCCTGGCCTGGCCTGGCCTGGCCTGGCCTGGCCTGGCCTGGCCTGGCCTGGCCTGGCCTGGCCTGGCCTGGCCTGGCCTGGCCTGGCCTGGCCTGGCCTGGCCTGGCCTGGCCTGGCCTGGCCTGGCCTGGCCTGGCCTGGCCTGGCCTGGCCTGGCCCTGGCCTGGCCCTGGCCTGGCCTGGCCTGGCCTGGCCTGGCCCTGGCCTGGCCTGGCCTGGCCTGGCCTGGCCTGGCCTGGCCTGGCCTGGCCTGGCCCTGGCCTGGCCTGGCCTGGCCTGGCCTGGCCTGGCCTGGCCTGGCCTGGCCTGGCCTGGCCTGGCCTGGCCTGGCCCTGGCCTGGCCTGGCCTGGCCTGGCCTGGCCTGGCCTGGCCTGGCCTGGCCTGGCCTGGCCTGGCCTGGCCTGGCCCTGGCCTGGCCTGGCCTGGCCTGGCCTGGCCTGGCCTGGCCTGGCCTGGCCCTGGCCCTGGCCTGGCCTGGCCTGGCCTGGCCTGGCCTGGCCTGGCCTGGCCTGGCCTGGCCTGGCCTGGCCTGGCCTGGCCTGGCCCTGGCCTGGCCTGGCCTGGCCTGGCCTGGCCTGGCCTGGCCTGGCCTGGCCTGGCCTGGCCTGGCCTGGCCTGGCCTGGCCTGGCCTGGCCTGGCCTGGCCTGGCCTGGCCTGGCCTGGCCTGGCCCTGGCCTGGCCTGGCCTGGCCTGGCCTGGCCTGGCCTGGCCTGGCCTGGCCTGGCCTGGCCCTGGCCTGGCCTGGCCCTGGCCTGGCCTGGCCTGGCCCTGGCCTGGCCTGGCCCTGGCCTGGCCTGGCCTGGCCTGGCCTGGCCTGGCCTGGCCTGGCCTGGCCTGGCCTGGCCCTGGCCTGGCCTGGCCTGGCCTGGCCTGGCCTGGCCCTGGCCTGGCCTGGCCTGGCCTGGCCTGGCCTGGCCTGGCCTGGCCCTGGCCTGGCCTGGCCTGGCCTGGCCCTGGCCTGGCCTGGCCTGGCCTGGCCCTGGCCTGGCCTGGCCTGGCCTGGCCTGGCCTGGCCCTGGCCTGGCCTGGCCTGGCCTGGCCTGGCCTGGCCTGGCCTGGCCTGGCCTGGCCCTGGCCCTGGCCTGGCCTGGCCTGGCCTGGCCTGGCCTGGCCCTGGCCTGGCCTGGCCTGGCCTGGCCTGGCCTGGCCTGGCCTGGCCCTGGCCTGGCCCTGGCCTGGCCTGGCCTGGCCTGGCCTGGCCTGGCCTGGCCTGGCCTGGCCTGGCCTGGCCTGGCCTGGCCCTGGCCTGGCCTGGCCTGGCCTGGCCTGGCCTGGCCTGGCCTGGCCCTGGCCTGGCCTGGCCTGGCCTGGCCTGGCCTGGCCTGGCCCTGGCCTGGCCTGGCCTGGCCTGGCCTGGCCTGGCCTGGCCTGGCCTGGCCTGGCCTGGCCTGGCCTGGCCCTGGCCTGGCCTGGCCCTGGCCTGGCCTGGCCTGGCCTGGCCTGGCCTGGCCTGGCCTGGCCTGGCCTGGCCTGGCCTGGCCTGGCCCTGGCCTGGCCTGGCCTGGCCTGGCCTGGCCTGGCCTGGCCTGGCCTGGCCTGGCCTGGCCTGGCCTGGCCTGGCCTGGCCTGGCCTGGCCTGGCCTGGCCTGGCCTGGCCTGGCCTGGCCTGGCCTGGCCTGGCCTGGCCTGGCCTGGCCTGGCCTGGCCTGGCCTGGCCTGGCCTGGCCCTGGCCTGGCCCTGGCCTGGCCTGGCCTGGCCTGGCCTGGCCTGGCCTGGCCTGGCCCTGGCCTGGCCTGGCCTGGCCTGGCCTGGCCTGGCCTGGCCTGGCCTGGCCTGGCCTGGCCTGGCCTGGCCTGGCCTGGCCTGGCCTGGCCTGGCCCTGGCCTGGCCTGGCCTGGCCTGGCCTGGCCTGGCCTGGCCTGGCCTGGCCTGGCCTGGCCTGGCCTGGCCTGGCCTGGCCTGGCCCTGGCCTGGCCTGGCCTGGCCTGGCCTGGCCTGGCCCTGGCCTGGCCTGGCCTGGCCTGGCCTGGCCCTGGCCTGGCCTGGCCTGGCCTGGCCTGGCCTGGCCTGGCCTGGCCTGGCCTGGCCTGGCCTGGCCTGGCCTGGCCTGGCCTGGCCTGGCCCTGGCCTGGCCTGGCCTGGCCTGGCCTGGCCTGGCCTGGCCTGGCCTGGCCTGGCCTGGCCTGGCCTGGCCTGGCCTGGCCTGGCCTGGCCTGGCCTGGCCCTGGCCTGGCCTGGCCTGGCCCTGGCCTGGCCTGGCCTGGCCTGGCCTGGCCTGGCCTGGCCTGGCCTGGCCTGGCCTGGCCTGGCCTGGCCTGGCCCTGGCCTGGCCTGGCCTGGCCTGGCCTGGCCTGGCCTGGCCTGGCCTGGCCTGGCCTGGCCTGGCCCTGGCCTGGCCTGGCCTGGCCTGGCCTGGCCTGGCCTGGCCTGGCCTGGCCTGGCCTGGCCTGGCCCTGGCCTGGCCTGGCCTGGCCTGGCCTGGCCTGGCCTGGCCTGGCCTGGCCTGGCCTGGCCTGGCCTGGCCTGGCCTGGCCTGGCCTGGCCTGGCCTGGCCTGGCCTGGCCTGGCCTGGCCTGGCCTGGCCTGGCCTGGCCTGGCCTGGCCTGGCCTGGCCTGGCCTGGCCTGGCCTGGCCTGGCCTGGCCTGGCCTGGCCTGGCCTGGCCTGGCCTGGCCTGGCCTGGCCTGGCCTGGCCTGGCCTGGCCTGGCCTGGCCTGGCCTGGCCTGGCCCTGGCCTGGCCTGGCCTGGCCTGGCCTGGCCTGGCCTGGCCTGGCCTGGCCTGGCCTGGCCTGGCCTGGCCTGGCCTGGCCTGGCCCTGGCCTGGCCTGGCCTGGCCTGGCCCTGGCCTGGCCTGGCCTGGCCTGGCCTGGCCTGGCCTGGCCTGGCCTGGCCTGGCCTGGCCTGGCCTGGCCCTGGCCTGGCCTGGCCTGGCCCTGGCCTGGCCTGGCCCTGGCCTGGCCTGGCCTGGCCTGGCCTGGCCTGGCCTGGCCTGGCCTGGCCTGGCCTGGCCTGGCCTGGCCTGGCCTGGCCCTGGCCTGGCCTGGCCTGGCCTGGCCTGGCCTGGCCTGGCCTGGCCTGGCCTGGCCTGGCCTGGCCTGGCCTGGCCTGGCCCTGGCCTGGCCTGGCCCTGGCCTGGCCTGGCCTGGCCTGGCCTGGCCTGGCCTGGCCTGGCCTGGCCTGGCCTGGCCTGGCCTGGCCCTGGCCTGGCCTGGCCTGGCCTGGCCTGGCCTGGCCTGGCCTGGCCTGGCCTGGCCCTGGCCTGGCCTGGCCTGGCCTGGCCTGGCCTGGCCTGGCCTGGCCTGGCCTGGCCTGGCCCTGGCCTGGCCTGGCCTGGCCTGGCCTGGCCTGGCCTGGCCTGGCCTGGCCTGGCCTGGCCTGGCCTGGCCTGGCCTGGCCTGGCCTGGCCTGGCCTGGCCTGGCCTGGCCTGGCCTGGCCTGGCCTGGCCTGGCCTGGCCTGGCCTGGCCTGGCCTGGCCTGGCCTGGCCTGGCCCTGGCCTGGCCTGGCCTGGCCTGGCCTGGCCTGGCCTGGCCCTGGCCCTGGCCTGGCCTGGCCTGGCCTGGCCTGGCCTGGCCTGGCCTGGCCCTGGCCTGGCCTGGCCTGGCCTGGCCTGGCCTGGCCTGGCCTGGCCTGGCCTGGCCTGGCCTGGCCTGGCCTGGCCTGGCCTGGCCTGGCCTGGCCCTGGCCTGGCCCTGGCCTGGCCTGGCCTGGCCTGGCCTGGCCTGGCCTGGCCTGGCCTGGCCTGGCCTGGCCTGGCCTGGCCTGGCCTGGCCTGGCCTGGCCCTGGCCTGGCCTGGCCTGGCCTGGCCTGGCCTGGCCTGGCCTGGCCTGGCCTGGCCTGGCCTGGCCCTGGCCCTGGCCTGGCCCTGGCCTGGCCTGGCCTGGCCTGGCCCTGGCCTGGCCTGGCCTGGCCTGGCCTGGCCTGGCCTGGCCTGGCCTGGCCTGGCCTGGCCTGGCCTGGCCTGGCCTGGCCTGGCCCTGGCCTGGCCTGGCCCTGGCCTGGCCTGGCCTGGCCTGGCCTGGCCTGGCCTGGCCTGGCCTGGCCTGGCCTGGCCTGGCCTGGCCTGGCCTGGCCTGGCCTGGCCTGGCCCTGGCCTGGCCTGGCCTGGCCTGGCCCTGGCCTGGCCTGGCCTGGCCTGGCCCTGGCCTGGCCTGGCCCTGGCCTGGCCTGGCCTGGCCTGGCCCTGGCCTGGCCTGGCCTGGCCTGGCCTGGCCTGGCCTGGCCTGGCCTGGCCTGGCCTGGCCTGGCCTGGCCTGGCCTGGCCTGGCCTGGCCTGGCCTGGCCTGGCCTGGCCTGGCCTGGCCTGGCCTGGCCTGGCCTGGCCTGGCCTGGCCTGGCCTGGCCTGGCCTGGCCTGGCCTGGCCTGGCCTGGCCTGGCCTGGCCTGGCCTGGCCTGGCCTGGCCTGGCCCTGGCCTGGCCTGGCCTGGCCTGGCCTGGCCTGGCCTGGCCTGGCCTGGCCTGGCCTGGCCTGGCCTGGCCTGGCCTGGCCTGGCCTGGCCTGGCCTGGCCTGGCCTGGCCCTGGCCTGGCCTGGCCTGGCCTGGCCTGGCCTGGCCTGGCCTGGCCTGGCCTGGCCTGGCCTGGCCTGGCCTGGCCTGGCCTGGCCTGGCCTGGCCTGGCCTGGCCTGGCCTGGCCTGGCCTGGCCTGGCCTGGCCTGGCCCTGGCCTGGCCTGGCCTGGCCTGGCCTGGCCTGGCCTGGCCTGGCCTGGCCTGGCCTGGCCTGGCCCTGGCCTGGCCTGGCCTGGCCTGGCCCTGGCCTGGCCTGGCCTGGCCTGGCCTGGCCTGGCCTGGCCTGGCCCTGGCCTGGCCTGGCCTGGCCTGGCCTGGCCTGGCCCTGGCCTGGCCTGGCCTGGCCTGGCCTGGCCTGGCCTGGCCTGGCCCTGGCCTGGCCTGGCCTGGCCCTGGCCTGGCCTGGCCTGGCCTGGCCTGGCCTGGCCTGGCCTGGCCTGGCCTGGCCTGGCCTGGCCCTGGCCTGGCCTGGCCTGGCCTGGCCTGGCCTGGCCTGGCCTGGCCTGGCCTGGCCTGGCCTGGCCTGGCCTGGCCTGGCCTGGCCTGGCCTGGCCTGGCCTGGCCTGGCCTGGCCTGGCCTGGCCTGGCCCTGGCCTGGCCTGGCCTGGCCTGGCCTGGCCTGGCCTGGCCTGGCCTGGCCTGGCCTGGCCTGGCCTGGCCTGGCCTGGCCTGGCCTGGCCTGGCCCTGGCCTGGCCTGGCCTGGCCTGGCCTGGCCTGGCCTGGCCTGGCCCTGGCCTGGCCTGGCCTGGCCTGGCCTGGCCTGGCCCTGGCCTGGCCTGGCCTGGCCTGGCCCTGGCCTGGCCTGGCCTGGCCCTGGCCTGGCCTGGCCTGGCCTGGCCTGGCCTGGCCTGGCCTGGCCTGGCCTGGCCTGGCCTGGCCTGGCCTGGCCTGGCCTGGCCTGGCCTGGCCTGGCCCTGGCCTGGCCTGGCCTGGCCTGGCCTGGCCTGGCCTGGCCTGGCCTGGCCTGGCCTGGCCCTGGCCTGGCCTGGCCTGGCCTGGCCTGGCCTGGCCCTGGCCTGGCCTGGCCTGGCCTGGCCTGGCCTGGCCTGGCCTGGCCTGGCCTGGCCTGGCCTGGCCTGGCCTGGCCTGGCCCTGGCCTGGCCTGGCCTGGCCTGGCCTGGCCTGGCCTGGCCTGGCCTGGCCTGGCCTGGCCTGGCCTGGCCTGGCCCTGGCCTGGCCTGGCCTGGCCTGGCCTGGCCTGGCCTGGCCTGGCCCTGGCCTGGCCTGGCCTGGCCTGGCCTGGCCTGGCCTGGCCTGGCCTGGCCCTGGCCTGGCCTGGCCTGGCCTGGCCTGGCCTGGCCCTGGCCTGGCCCTGGCCTGGCCTGGCCTGGCCTGGCCTGGCCTGGCCTGGCCTGGCCTGGCCTGGCCTGGCCTGGCCCTGGCCTGGCCTGGCCTGGCCTGGCCCTGGCCTGGCCTGGCCTGGCCTGGCCTGGCCTGGCCTGGCCTGGCCTGGCCTGGCCTGGCCTGGCCTGGCCTGGCCTGGCCTGGCCTGGCCTGGCCCTGGCCTGGCCTGGCCTGGCCTGGCCTGGCCTGGCCTGGCCTGGCCTGGCCTGGCCTGGCCTGGCCTGGCCTGGCCTGGCCTGGCCTGGCCCTGGCCTGGCCTGGCCTGGCCTGGCCTGGCCTGGCCTGGCCTGGCCTGGCCTGGCCTGGCCTGGCCTGGCCTGGCCTGGCCCTGGCCTGGCCTGGCCTGGCCTGGCCCTGGCCTGGCCTGGCCTGGCCTGGCCCTGGCCTGGCCTGGCCTGGCCTGGCCTGGCCTGGCCTGGCCTGGCCTGGCCTGGCCCTGGCCTGGCCTGGCCTGGCCTGGCCTGGCCTGGCCTGGCCTGGCCTGGCCTGGCCTGGCCTGGCCTGGCCTGGCCTGGCCTGGCCTGGCCTGGCCTGGCCTGGCCTGGCCTGGCCTGGCCTGGCCTGGCCTGGCCTGGCCTGGCCCTGGCCTGGCCTGGCCTGGCCTGGCCTGGCCTGGCCTGGCCTGGCCTGGCCTGGCCTGGCCTGGCCTGGCCTGGCCTGGCCTGGCCTGGCCCTGGCCTGGCCTGGCCTGGCCTGGCCTGGCCTGGCCCTGGCCTGGCCTGGCCTGGCCTGGCCTGGCCTGGCCCTGGCCTGGCCTGGCCTGGCCTGGCCTGGCCTGGCCTGGCCTGGCCTGGCCTGGCCTGGCCTGGCCCTGGCCTGGCCTGGCCTGGCCTGGCCTGGCCTGGCCTGGCCTGGCCTGGCCTGGCCTGGCCTGGCCTGGCCTGGCCTGGCCTGGCCTGGCCTGGCCTGGCCTGGCCTGGCCTGGCCTGGCCCTGGCCTGGCCTGGCCTGGCCCTGGCCTGGCCTGGCCTGGCCTGGCCTGGCCTGGCCTGGCCCTGGCCTGGCCTGGCCTGGCCTGGCCTGGCCTGGCCTGGCCTGGCCTGGCCTGGCCTGGCCTGGCCTGGCCTGGCCTGGCCTGGCCCTGGCCTGGCCTGGCCTGGCCTGGCCTGGCCTGGCCTGGCCTGGCCTGGCCTGGCCTGGCCTGGCCTGGCCTGGCCTGGCCTGGCCTGGCCTGGCCTGGCCTGGCCTGGCCTGGCCTGGCCTGGCCTGGCCTGGCCTGGCCCTGGCCTGGCCTGGCCTGGCCTGGCCTGGCCTGGCCCTGGCCTGGCCTGGCCTGGCCTGGCCTGGCCTGGCCCTGGCCTGGCCTGGCCTGGCCTGGCCTGGCCTGGCCTGGCCTGGCCTGGCCTGGCCTGGCCCTGGCCTGGCCTGGCCTGGCCTGGCCCTGGCCTGGCCTGGCCTGGCCTGGCCTGGCCTGGCCTGGCCTGGCCTGGCCCTGGCCTGGCCTGGCCTGGCCTGGCCTGGCCTGGCCTGGCCTGGCCTGGCCTGGCCTGGCCTGGCCTGGCCTGGCCTGGCCTGGCCTGGCCTGGCCTGGCCTGGCCTGGCCCTGGCCTGGCCTGGCCTGGCCTGGCCTGGCCTGGCCTGGCCTGGCCCTGGCCTGGCCTGGCCTGGCCTGGCCTGGCCTGGCCTGGCCTGGCCTGGCCTGGCCTGGCCCTGGCCTGGCCTGGCCTGGCCTGGCCTGGCCTGGCCTGGCCTGGCCTGGCCTGGCCTGGCCTGGCCTGGCCTGGCCTGGCCTGGCCTGGCCTGGCCTGGCCTGGCCTGGCCTGGCCTGGCCCTGGCCCTGGCCTGGCCCTGGCCTGGCCTGGCCTGGCCTGGCCTGGCCTGGCCTGGCCTGGCCTGGCCTGGCCTGGCCTGGCCTGGCCTGGCCTGGCCTGGCCTGGCCTGGCCCTGGCCTGGCCTGGCCTGGCCTGGCCTGGCCTGGCCTGGCCTGGCCTGGCCTGGCCTGGCCCTGGCCTGGCCTGGCCTGGCCTGGCCTGGCCTGGCCTGGCCTGGCCTGGCCTGGCCCTGGCCTGGCCTGGCCTGGCCTGGCCTGGCCTGGCCTGGCCTGGCCTGGCCTGGCCCTGGCCTGGCCTGGCCCTGGCCTGGCCTGGCCTGGCCTGGCCCTGGCCTGGCCTGGCCTGGCCCTGGCCTGGCCTGGCCTGGCCTGGCCTGGCCTGGCCTGGCCTGGCCTGGCCTGGCCTGGCCTGGCCTGGCCTGGCCTGGCCTGGCCCTGGCCTGGCCTGGCCTGGCCTGGCCTGGCCTGGCCTGGCCTGGCCTGGCCTGGCCTGGCCTGGCCTGGCCTGGCCTGGCCTGGCCTGGCCTGGCCTGGCCTGGCCTGGCCTGGCCTGGCCTGGCCTGGCCTGGCCTGGCCTGGCCTGGCCTGGCCTGGCCTGGCCTGGCCTGGCCTGGCCTGGCCTGGCCTGGCCTGGCCTGGCCTGGCCTGGCCTGGCCTGGCCTGGCCTGGCCTGGCCTGGCCTGGCCTGGCCCTGGCCTGGCCTGGCCTGGCCTGGCCTGGCCTGGCCTGGCCTGGCCTGGCCTGGCCTGGCCTGGCCTGGCCCTGGCCTGGCCTGGCCTGGCCTGGCCTGGCCTGGCCTGGCCTGGCCTGGCCTGGCCTGGCCTGGCCTGGCCTGGCCTGGCCTGGCCTGGCCTGGCCTGGCCTGGCCTGGCCTGGCCTGGCCTGGCCTGGCCCTGGCCTGGCCTGGCCTGGCCTGGCCTGGCCTGGCCTGGCCTGGCCTGGCCTGGCCCTGGCCTGGCCTGGCCTGGCCTGGCCTGGCCTGGCCTGGCCTGGCCTGGCCTGGCCTGGCCTGGCCTGGCCTGGCCTGGCCTGGCCTGGCCTGGCCTGGCCTGGCCTGGCCTGGCCTGGCCTGGCCTGGCCTGGCCTGGCCTGGCCTGGCCTGGCCTGGCCTGGCCCTGGCCTGGCCTGGCCTGGCCTGGCCTGGCCTGGCCTGGCCTGGCCTGGCCTGGCCTGGCCTGGCCTGGCCTGGCCTGGCCTGGCCTGGCCTGGCCTGGCCTGGCCTGGCCTGGCCTGGCCTGGCCTGGCCTGGCCTGGCCTGGCCTGGCCCTGGCCTGGCCTGGCCTGGCCCTGGCCTGGCCTGGCCTGGCCTGGCCTGGCCTGGCCTGGCCTGGCCTGGCCTGGCCTGGCCTGGCCTGGCCCTGGCCTGGCCTGGCCTGGCCTGGCCTGGCCTGGCCTGGCCCTGGCCTGGCCTGGCCTGGCCTGGCCTGGCCTGGCCCTGGCCTGGCCTGGCCTGGCCTGGCCTGGCCTGGCCTGGCCTGGCCTGGCCCTGGCCTGGCCTGGCCTGGCCTGGCCTGGCCTGGCCTGGCCCTGGCCTGGCCTGGCCTGGCCTGGCCTGGCCTGGCCTGGCCTGGCCTGGCCTGGCCTGGCCCTGGCCTGGCCTGGCCCTGGCCTGGCCTGGCCTGGCCTGGCCCTGGCCTGGCCTGGCCTGGCCTGGCCCTGGCCTGGCCTGGCCTGGCCCTGGCCTGGCCTGGCCTGGCCTGGCCTGGCCTGGCCTGGCCCTGGCCTGGCCTGGCCTGGCCCTGGCCTGGCCTGGCCTGGCCTGGCCTGGCCTGGCCTGGCCTGGCCTGGCCTGGCCCTGGCCTGGCCTGGCCTGGCCTGGCCTGGCCTGGCCCTGGCCTGGCCCTGGCCTGGCCCTGGCCTGGCCTGGCCTGGCCTGGCCTGGCCTGGCCTGGCCTGGCCTGGCCTGGCCTGGCCCTGGCCTGGCCCTGGCCTGGCCTGGCCCTGGCCTGGCCTGGCCTGGCCTGGCCTGGCCTGGCCTGGCCTGGCCTGGCCTGGCCTGGCCTGGCCTGGCCTGGCCTGGCCTGGCCTGGCCCTGGCCTGGCCTGGCCTGGCCTGGCCTGGCCTGGCCTGGCCTGGCCTGGCCTGGCCTGGCCTGGCCTGGCCTGGCCTGGCCTGGCCTGGCCTGGCCTGGCCTGGCCTGGCCTGGCCCTGGCCTGGCCTGGCCTGGCCTGGCCTGGCCTGGCCTGGCCTGGCCTGGCCTGGCCTGGCCTGGCCTGGCCTGGCCTGGCCTGGCCTGGCCTGGCCTGGCCTGGCCTGGCCTGGCCTGGCCTGGCCTGGCCTGGCCCTGGCCTGGCCTGGCCTGGCCTGGCCCTGGCCTGGCCTGGCCTGGCCTGGCCTGGCCTGGCCTGGCCCTGGCCTGGCCTGGCCTGGCCTGGCCCTGGCCTGGCCTGGCCTGGCCTGGCCTGGCCTGGCCTGGCCTGGCCTGGCCTGGCCTGGCCTGGCCTGGCCTGGCCTGGCCTGGCCTGGCCTGGCCTGGCCTGGCCTGGCCCTGGCCTGGCCTGGCCCTGGCCTGGCCTGGCCTGGCCTGGCCCTGGCCTGGCCTGGCCTGGCCTGGCCTGGCCTGGCCTGGCCTGGCCTGGCCTGGCCCTGGCCTGGCCTGGCCTGGCCCTGGCCTGGCCTGGCCTGGCCTGGCCTGGCCTGGCCTGGCCTGGCCTGGCCTGGCCTGGCCTGGCCTGGCCTGGCCTGGCCCTGGCCTGGCCTGGCCTGGCCTGGCCTGGCCTGGCCTGGCCTGGCCTGGCCTGGCCTGGCCCTGGCCTGGCCTGGCCTGGCCTGGCCTGGCCTGGCCCTGGCCTGGCCCTGGCCTGGCCTGGCCTGGCCTGGCCTGGCCTGGCCTGGCCTGGCCTGGCCCTGGCCTGGCCTGGCCTGGCCTGGCCTGGCCTGGCCTGGCCTGGCCTGGCCTGGCCTGGCCTGGCCTGGCCTGGCCTGGCCTGGCCTGGCCTGGCCTGGCCTGGCCTGGCCTGGCCTGGCCTGGCCTGGCCTGGCCTGGCCTGGCCTGGCCTGGCCCTGGCCTGGCCTGGCCTGGCCTGGCCTGGCCTGGCCTGGCCTGGCCTGGCCTGGCCTGGCCTGGCCTGGCCTGGCCTGGCCTGGCCTGGCCCTGGCCTGGCCTGGCCTGGCCTGGCCTGGCCTGGCCTGGCCTGGCCTGGCCTGGCCTGGCCTGGCCTGGCCTGGCCTGGCCTGGCCTGGCCTGGCCTGGCCTGGCCTGGCCTGGCCTGGCCTGGCCTGGCCCTGGCCTGGCCTGGCCTGGCCTGGCCTGGCCTGGCCCTGGCCTGGCCCTGGCCTGGCCTGGCCTGGCCTGGCCTGGCCTGGCCTGGCCTGGCCTGGCCTGGCCTGGCCCTGGCCTGGCCTGGCCTGGCCTGGCCTGGCCTGGCCTGGCCTGGCCTGGCCTGGCCTGGCCTGGCCTGGCCTGGCCTGGCCTGGCCTGGCCTGGCCCTGGCCTGGCCTGGCCTGGCCTGGCCCTGGCCTGGCCTGGCCTGGCCTGGCCTGGCCTGGCCTGGCCTGGCCTGGCCTGGCCTGGCCTGGCCTGGCCCTGGCCTGGCCTGGCCTGGCCTGGCCTGGCCTGGCCTGGCCTGGCCTGGCCTGGCCTGGCCTGGCCTGGCCCTGGCCTGGCCTGGCCTGGCCTGGCCCTGGCCTGGCCTGGCCTGGCCTGGCCTGGCCTGGCCTGGCCTGGCCTGGCCTGGCCCTGGCCTGGCCTGGCCTGGCCTGGCCTGGCCTGGCCTGGCCTGGCCTGGCCTGGCCTGGCCTGGCCTGGCCTGGCCTGGCCTGGCCTGGCCTGGCCTGGCCTGGCCTGGCCTGGCCTGGCCTGGCCTGGCCTGGCCTGGCCCTGGCCTGGCCTGGCCTGGCCTGGCCTGGCCTGGCCTGGCCTGGCCTGGCCTGGCCTGGCCTGGCCTGGCCTGGCCTGGCCCTGGCCTGGCCTGGCCTGGCCTGGCCTGGCCTGGCCTGGCCTGGCCCTGGCCTGGCCTGGCCTGGCCTGGCCTGGCCTGGCCTGGCCCTGGCCTGGCCTGGCCTGGCCTGGCCTGGCCTGGCCCTGGCCTGGCCTGGCCTGGCCTGGCCTGGCCTGGCCTGGCCTGGCCCTGGCCTGGCCTGGCCTGGCCTGGCCTGGCCTGGCCCTGGCCTGGCCTGGCCTGGCCTGGCCTGGCCCTGGCCTGGCCTGGCCTGGCCTGGCCTGGCCTGGCCTGGCCTGGCCTGGCCTGGCCTGGCCTGGCCTGGCCTGGCCTGGCCTGGCCCTGGCCTGGCCTGGCCTGGCCTGGCCTGGCCTGGCCTGGCCCTGGCCTGGCCCTGGCCTGGCCTGGCCTGGCCTGGCCTGGCCTGGCCTGGCCTGGCCTGGCCTGGCCTGGCCTGGCCTGGCCTGGCCTGGCCTGGCCTGGCCTGGCCTGGCCTGGCCCTGGCCTGGCCTGGCCTGGCCTGGCCTGGCCTGGCCTGGCCTGGCCTGGCCCTGGCCTGGCCTGGCCTGGCCTGGCCTGGCCCTGGCCTGGCCTGGCCTGGCCTGGCCTGGCCTGGCCTGGCCTGGCCTGGCCTGGCCTGGCCTGGCCTGGCCTGGCCTGGCCTGGCCTGGCCTGGCCTGGCCTGGCCTGGCCTGGCCTGGCCTGGCCTGGCCTGGCCTGGCCTGGCCTGGCCTGGCCCTGGCCTGGCCTGGCCTGGCCCTGGCCTGGCCTGGCCTGGCCTGGCCTGGCCTGGCCTGGCCTGGCCTGGCCTGGCCTGGCCTGGCCTGGCCCTGGCCTGGCCTGGCCTGGCCTGGCCTGGCCTGGCCTGGCCTGGCCTGGCCTGGCCTGGCCTGGCCTGGCCTGGCCTGGCCTGGCCTGGCCTGGCCTGGCCTGGCCTGGCCTGGCCTGGCCTGGCCTGGCCTGGCCTGGCCTGGCCTGGCCTGGCCTGGCCTGGCCTGGCCCTGGCCTGGCCTGGCCTGGCCTGGCCTGGCCTGGCCTGGCCTGGCCTGGCCTGGCCTGGCCCTGGCCTGGCCTGGCCTGGCCTGGCCTGGCCTGGCCTGGCCTGGCCTGGCCTGGCCTGGCCTGGCCTGGCCTGGCCCTGGCCTGGCCTGGCCTGGCCTGGCCTGGCCTGGCCTGGCCTGGCCTGGCCCTGGCCTGGCCTGGCCTGGCCTGGCCTGGCCTGGCCTGGCCTGGCCTGGCCTGGCCTGGCCTGGCCTGGCCTGGCCTGGCCTGGCCTGGCCTGGCCTGGCCTGGCCCTGGCCTGGCCTGGCCTGGCCTGGCCCTGGCCTGGCCTGGCCTGGCCTGGCCTGGCCTGGCCTGGCCTGGCCTGGCCTGGCCTGGCCTGGCCTGGCCTGGCCTGGCCTGGCCTGGCCTGGCCTGGCCTGGCCTGGCCTGGCCTGGCCTGGCCTGGCCTGGCCTGGCCCTGGCCTGGCCTGGCCTGGCCTGGCCTGGCCTGGCCTGGCCTGGCCTGGCCTGGCCTGGCCTGGCCTGGCCTGGCCCTGGCCTGGCCTGGCCTGGCCTGGCCTGGCCTGGCCTGGCCTGGCCTGGCCTGGCCTGGCCTGGCCTGGCCTGGCCTGGCCTGGCCTGGCCTGGCCTGGCCTGGCCTGGCCTGGCCCTGGCCTGGCCTGGCCTGGCCTGGCCTGGCCTGGCCTGGCCTGGCCTGGCCTGGCCTGGCCTGGCCTGGCCCTGGCCTGGCCTGGCCTGGCCTGGCCTGGCCTGGCCTGGCCTGGCCTGGCCTGGCCTGGCCTGGCCTGGCCTGGCCTGGCCCTGGCCTGGCCTGGCCTGGCCTGGCCTGGCCTGGCCTGGCCTGGCCTGGCCTGGCCTGGCCTGGCCTGGCCTGGCCTGGCCTGGCCTGGCCTGGCCTGGCCTGGCCTGGCCTGGCCTGGCCTGGCCTGGCCCTGGCCTGGCCTGGCCTGGCCTGGCCTGGCCTGGCCTGGCCTGGCCTGGCCCTGGCCTGGCCTGGCCTGGCCTGGCCTGGCCCTGGCCTGGCCTGGCCTGGCCTGGCCTGGCCTGGCCTGGCCTGGCCTGGCCTGGCCTGGCCTGGCCTGGCCTGGCCTGGCCTGGCCTGGCCTGGCCTGGCCTGGCCTGGCCTGGCCTGGCCTGGCCCTGGCCTGGCCTGGCCTGGCCCTGGCCTGGCCTGGCCTGGCCTGGCCTGGCCTGGCCCTGGCCTGGCCTGGCCTGGCCTGGCCTGGCCTGGCCTGGCCTGGCCTGGCCTGGCCTGGCCTGGCCCTGGCCTGGCCTGGCCTGGCCTGGCCTGGCCTGGCCTGGCCTGGCCTGGCCTGGCCTGGCCTGGCCTGGCCTGGCCTGGCCTGGCCCTGGCCTGGCCTGGCCTGGCCTGGCCTGGCCTGGCCTGGCCTGGCCTGGCCTGGCCTGGCCTGGCCTGGCCTGGCCTGGCCTGGCCTGGCCTGGCCTGGCCTGGCCTGGCCCTGGCCTGGCCTGGCCTGGCCTGGCCTGGCCTGGCCCTGGCCTGGCCTGGCCTGGCCTGGCCTGGCCTGGCCTGGCCTGGCCCTGGCCTGGCCTGGCCTGGCCTGGCCTGGCCTGGCCTGGCCTGGCCTGGCCTGGCCTGGCCTGGCCTGGCCTGGCCTGGCCTGGCCTGGCCTGGCCTGGCCTGGCCCTGGCCTGGCCTGGCCTGGCCTGGCCCTGGCCTGGCCTGGCCTGGCCTGGCCCTGGCCTGGCCTGGCCCTGGCCTGGCCTGGCCTGGCCTGGCCTGGCCTGGCCTGGCCTGGCCTGGCCTGGCCCTGGCCTGGCCTGGCCTGGCCTGGCCTGGCCTGGCCTGGCCTGGCCTGGCCTGGCCTGGCCTGGCCCTGGCCTGGCCTGGCCTGGCCTGGCCTGGCCTGGCCTGGCCTGGCCTGGCCTGGCCTGGCCTGGCCTGGCCTGGCCCTGGCCTGGCCTGGCCTGGCCTGGCCTGGCCTGGCCCTGGCCTGGCCTGGCCTGGCCTGGCCTGGCCTGGCCTGGCCTGGCCTGGCCTGGCCTGGCCTGGCCTGGCCTGGCCTGGCCTGGCCTGGCCTGGCCTGGCCTGGCCTGGCCCTGGCCTGGCCTGGCCTGGCCTGGCCTGGCCTGGCCTGGCCTGGCCTGGCCTGGCCTGGCCTGGCCTGGCCTGGCCTGGCCCTGGCCTGGCCTGGCCTGGCCTGGCCTGGCCTGGCCTGGCCTGGCCTGGCCTGGCCTGGCCTGGCCTGGCCTGGCCTGGCCTGGCCCTGGCCTGGCCTGGCCTGGCCTGGCCTGGCCTGGCCTGGCCTGGCCTGGCCTGGCCTGGCCTGGCCTGGCCTGGCCTGGCCTGGCCTGGCCTGGCCTGGCCTGGCCTGGCCTGGCCTGGCCTGGCCTGGCCTGGCCTGGCCTGGCCTGGCCTGGCCCTGGCCTGGCCTGGCCCTGGCCTGGCCTGGCCTGGCCTGGCCTGGCCTGGCCTGGCCTGGCCTGGCCTGGCCTGGCCTGGCCTGGCCTGGCCTGGCCTGGCCTGGCCTGGCCTGGCCTGGCCTGGCCTGGCCTGGCCTGGCCTGGCCTGGCCTGGCCTGGCCTGGCCCTGGCCTGGCCTGGCCTGGCCTGGCCTGGCCTGGCCTGGCCTGGCCTGGCCTGGCCTGGCCTGGCCTGGCCTGGCCTGGCCTGGCCTGGCCTGGCCCTGGCCTGGCCTGGCCTGGCCTGGCCTGGCCCTGGCCTGGCCTGGCCTGGCCTGGCCTGGCCTGGCCTGGCCTGGCCTGGCCTGGCCCTGGCCTGGCCTGGCCTGGCCTGGCCTGGCCTGGCCTGGCCTGGCCTGGCCTGGCCTGGCCTGGCCTGGCCCTGGCCTGGCCTGGCCTGGCCTGGCCTGGCCCTGGCCTGGCCTGGCCTGGCCTGGCCTGGCCTGGCCCTGGCCTGGCCTGGCCTGGCCTGGCCTGGCCTGGCCTGGCCTGGCCTGGCCTGGCCTGGCCTGGCCTGGCCTGGCCTGGCCTGGCCTGGCCTGGCCTGGCCTGGCCTGGCCTGGCCCTGGCCTGGCCCTGGCCTGGCCTGGCCTGGCCTGGCCTGGCCTGGCCTGGCCTGGCCTGGCCTGGCCTGGCCTGGCCTGGCCTGGCCTGGCCTGGCCTGGCCTGGCCTGGCCTGGCCTGGCCTGGCCCTGGCCTGGCCTGGCCTGGCCTGGCCTGGCCCTGGCCTGGCCTGGCCTGGCCTGGCCTGGCCTGGCCTGGCCTGGCCTGGCCTGGCCTGGCCTGGCCTGGCCTGGCCTGGCCTGGCCTGGCCTGGCCTGGCCTGGCCTGGCCTGGCCTGGCCTGGCCTGGCCTGGCCTGGCCTGGCCTGGCCTGGCCTGGCCTGGCCTGGCCCTGGCCTGGCCTGGCCTGGCCTGGCCTGGCCTGGCCTGGCCTGGCCTGGCCTGGCCTGGCCTGGCCTGGCCTGGCCTGGCCTGGCCTGGCCTGGCCTGGCCTGGCCTGGCCTGGCCTGGCCTGGCCTGGCCCTGGCCTGGCCTGGCCTGGCCTGGCCTGGCCTGGCCTGGCCTGGCCTGGCCTGGCCTGGCCCTGGCCTGGCCTGGCCTGGCCTGGCCTGGCCTGGCCTGGCCTGGCCTGGCCTGGCCTGGCCTGGCCTGGCCTGGCCTGGCCTGGCCTGGCCTGGCCTGGCCTGGCCTGGCCTGGCCTGGCCTGGCCTGGCCTGGCCTGGCCTGGCCCTGGCCTGGCCTGGCCTGGCCTGGCCTGGCCTGGCCTGGCCTGGCCTGGCCTGGCCTGGCCTGGCCTGGCCTGGCCTGGCCTGGCCTGGCCCTGGCCTGGCCTGGCCTGGCCTGGCCTGGCCTGGCCTGGCCTGGCCTGGCCCTGGCCTGGCCTGGCCTGGCCTGGCCTGGCCTGGCCTGGCCTGGCCTGGCCTGGCCTGGCCTGGCCTGGCCTGGCCCTGGCCTGGCCTGGCCTGGCCTGGCCTGGCCTGGCCTGGCCTGGCCTGGCCCTGGCCTGGCCTGGCCTGGCCTGGCCTGGCCTGGCCTGGCCCTGGCCTGGCCTGGCCTGGCCTGGCCTGGCCTGGCCTGGCCTGGCCTGGCCTGGCCCTGGCCTGGCCTGGCCTGGCCTGGCCTGGCCTGGCCCTGGCCTGGCCTGGCCTGGCCTGGCCTGGCCTGGCCTGGCCTGGCCTGGCCTGGCCTGGCCTGGCCTGGCCTGGCCTGGCCTGGCCTGGCCTGGCCTGGCCTGGCCCTGGCCTGGCCTGGCCTGGCCTGGCCTGGCCTGGCCTGGCCTGGCCTGGCCTGGCCTGGCCTGGCCTGGCCCTGGCCTGGCCTGGCCCTGGCCTGGCCTGGCCTGGCCTGGCCTGGCCTGGCCTGGCCTGGCCTGGCCTGGCCTGGCCTGGCCTGGCCTGGCCTGGCCTGGCCTGGCCTGGCCTGGCCTGGCCTGGCCTGGCCTGGCCTGGCCTGGCCTGGCCTGGCCTGGCCTGGCCTGGCCTGGCCTGGCCTGGCCTGGCCCTGGCCTGGCCTGGCCTGGCCTGGCCTGGCCTGGCCTGGCCTGGCCTGGCCTGGCCTGGCCTGGCCTGGCCTGGCCTGGCCTGGCCTGGCCTGGCCTGGCCTGGCCTGGCCTGGCCTGGCCTGGCCTGGCCTGGCCTGGCCTGGCCTGGCCTGGCCCTGGCCTGGCCTGGCCTGGCCTGGCCTGGCCTGGCCTGGCCTGGCCTGGCCTGGCCTGGCCTGGCCTGGCCTGGCCCTGGCCTGGCCTGGCCTGGCCTGGCCTGGCCTGGCCTGGCCTGGCCTGGCCTGGCCTGGCCCTGGCCTGGCCTGGCCTGGCCTGGCCTGGCCTGGCCTGGCCTGGCCTGGCCTGGCCTGGCCTGGCCTGGCCTGGCCTGGCCTGGCCTGGCCTGGCCTGGCCTGGCCTGGCCTGGCCTGGCCTGGCCTGGCCTGGCCTGGCCCTGGCCTGGCCTGGCCTGGCCTGGCCTGGCCTGGCCTGGCCTGGCCTGGCCTGGCCTGGCCTGGCCCTGGCCTGGCCTGGCCTGGCCTGGCCTGGCCTGGCCTGGCCTGGCCTGGCCTGGCCTGGCCTGGCCTGGCCTGGCCTGGCCTGGCCTGGCCTGGCCTGGCCTGGCCTGGCCTGGCCTGGCCTGGCCTGGCCTGGCCTGGCCTGGCCTGGCCTGGCCTGGCCTGGCCTGGCCTGGCCTGGCCTGGCCTGGCCTGGCCTGGCCTGGCCTGGCCTGGCCTGGCCTGGCCTGGCCTGGCCTGGCCTGGCCTGGCCTGGCCTGGCCTGGCCTGGCCTGGCCTGGCCCTGGCCTGGCCTGGCCTGGCCCTGGCCTGGCCTGGCCTGGCCTGGCCTGGCCTGGCCTGGCCTGGCCTGGCCTGGCCTGGCCTGGCCTGGCCCTGGCCTGGCCTGGCCTGGCCTGGCCTGGCCTGGCCCTGGCCTGGCCTGGCCTGGCCTGGCCTGGCCTGGCCTGGCCTGGCCTGGCCTGGCCTGGCCCTGGCCTGGCCTGGCCTGGCCTGGCCTGGCCTGGCCTGGCCTGGCCTGGCCTGGCCCTGGCCTGGCCTGGCCTGGCCTGGCCTGGCCTGGCCTGGCCTGGCCTGGCCTGGCCTGGCCTGGCCTGGCCTGGCCTGGCCTGGCCTGGCCTGGCCTGGCCTGGCCTGGCCTGGCCTGGCCCTGGCCTGGCCTGGCCTGGCCTGGCCTGGCCTGGCCTGGCCTGGCCTGGCCTGGCCCTGGCCTGGCCTGGCCTGGCCTGGCCTGGCCTGGCCTGGCCTGGCCCTGGCCCTGGCCTGGCCTGGCCTGGCCTGGCCTGGCCTGGCCTGGCCTGGCCTGGCCTGGCCTGGCCCTGGCCTGGCCTGGCCTGGCCTGGCCTGGCCTGGCCTGGCCTGGCCTGGCCTGGCCTGGCCTGGCCTGGCCTGGCCTGGCCTGGCCTGGCCTGGCCTGGCCTGGCCTGGCCTGGCCTGGCCTGGCCCTGGCCTGGCCTGGCCTGGCCTGGCCTGGCCTGGCCTGGCCTGGCCTGGCCTGGCCTGGCCTGGCCCTGGCCTGGCCCTGGCCTGGCCTGGCCCTGGCCTGGCCTGGCCTGGCCTGGCCTGGCCTGGCCTGGCCCTGGCCTGGCCTGGCCTGGCCTGGCCTGGCCTGGCCTGGCCTGGCCTGGCCTGGCCTGGCCTGGCCTGGCCTGGCCTGGCCCTGGCCTGGCCTGGCCTGGCCTGGCCTGGCCTGGCCTGGCCTGGCCTGGCCTGGCCTGGCCTGGCCTGGCCTGGCCTGGCCTGGCCTGGCCTGGCCTGGCCTGGCCTGGCCTGGCCCTGGCCTGGCCTGGCCTGGCCTGGCCTGGCCTGGCCTGGCCTGGCCTGGCCTGGCCTGGCCTGGCCTGGCCTGGCCTGGCCCTGGCCTGGCCTGGCCTGGCCTGGCCTGGCCTGGCCTGGCCTGGCCTGGCCTGGCCTGGCCTGGCCTGGCCTGGCCTGGCCTGGCCTGGCCCTGGCCTGGCCTGGCCTGGCCTGGCCTGGCCTGGCCCTGGCCTGGCCTGGCCTGGCCTGGCCTGGCCTGGCCTGGCCTGGCCTGGCCTGGCCTGGCCTGGCCTGGCCTGGCCTGGCCTGGCCTGGCCTGGCCCTGGCCTGGCCTGGCCTGGCCTGGCCTGGCCTGGCCTGGCCTGGCCTGGCCTGGCCTGGCCCTGGCCTGGCCTGGCCTGGCCCTGGCCTGGCCTGGCCTGGCCTGGCCTGGCCTGGCCTGGCCTGGCCTGGCCTGGCCTGGCCTGGCCTGGCCTGGCCCTGGCCCTGGCCTGGCCCTGGCCTGGCCTGGCCTGGCCTGGCCTGGCCTGGCCTGGCCTGGCCTGGCCTGGCCTGGCCTGGCCTGGCCTGGCCTGGCCTGGCCTGGCCTGGCCTGGCCTGGCCTGGCCTGGCCTGGCCTGGCCTGGCCTGGCCTGGCCTGGCCTGGCCTGGCCTGGCCTGGCCTGGCCCTGGCCTGGCCTGGCCTGGCCTGGCCTGGCCCTGGCCTGGCCTGGCCTGGCCTGGCCCTGGCCTGGCCTGGCCTGGCCTGGCCTGGCCTGGCCTGGCCTGGCCTGGCCTGGCCCTGGCCTGGCCTGGCCTGGCCTGGCCTGGCCTGGCCTGGCCTGGCCTGGCCTGGCCTGGCCTGGCCTGGCCTGGCCTGGCCTGGCCTGGCCTGGCCTGGCCTGGCCTGGCCTGGCCTGGCCTGGCCTGGCCTGGCCTGGCCTGGCCTGGCCCTGGCCTGGCCTGGCCTGGCCTGGCCCTGGCCTGGCCTGGCCCTGGCCCTGGCCTGGCCTGGCCTGGCCTGGCCTGGCCTGGCCTGGCCTGGCCTGGCCTGGCCTGGCCTGGCCTGGCCTGGCCTGGCCCTGGCCTGGCCTGGCCTGGCCTGGCCTGGCCTGGCCTGGCCTGGCCTGGCCTGGCCTGGCCTGGCCCTGGCCTGGCCTGGCCTGGCCTGGCCTGGCCTGGCCTGGCCTGGCCTGGCCTGGCCTGGCCTGGCCTGGCCTGGCCTGGCCTGGCCCTGGCCTGGCCTGGCCTGGCCTGGCCTGGCCTGGCCTGGCCTGGCCTGGCCTGGCCTGGCCTGGCCTGGCCTGGCCTGGCCTGGCCTGGCCTGGCCTGGCCTGGCCTGGCCTGGCCTGGCCTGGCCTGGCCTGGCCCTGGCCTGGCCTGGCCTGGCCTGGCCTGGCCTGGCCTGGCCTGGCCTGGCCTGGCCTGGCCTGGCCCTGGCCTGGCCTGGCCTGGCCTGGCCTGGCCTGGCCTGGCCTGGCCCTGGCCTGGCCTGGCCTGGCCTGGCCTGGCCTGGCCTGGCCTGGCCTGGCCTGGCCTGGCCTGGCCTGGCCTGGCCTGGCCTGGCCTGGCCTGGCCTGGCCCTGGCCTGGCCTGGCCTGGCCTGGCCTGGCCTGGCCCTGGCCTGGCCTGGCCTGGCCTGGCCTGGCCTGGCCTGGCCTGGCCTGGCCCTGGCCTGGCCTGGCCTGGCCTGGCCTGGCCTGGCCTGGCCTGGCCCTGGCCTGGCCCTGGCCTGGCCTGGCCCTGGCCTGGCCTGGCCTGGCCTGGCCTGGCCTGGCCTGGCCTGGCCTGGCCTGGCCTGGCCTGGCCTGGCCTGGCCTGGCCCTGGCCTGGCCTGGCCTGGCCTGGCCTGGCCTGGCCTGGCCTGGCCTGGCCTGGCCTGGCCCTGGCCTGGCCTGGCCTGGCCTGGCCTGGCCCTGGCCTGGCCTGGCCTGGCCTGGCCTGGCCTGGCCTGGCCTGGCCTGGCCTGGCCTGGCCTGGCCTGGCCTGGCCTGGCCTGGCCTGGCCCTGGCCTGGCCTGGCCTGGCCTGGCCTGGCCTGGCCTGGCCTGGCCTGGCCTGGCCTGGCCTGGCCTGGCCTGGCCTGGCCTGGCCTGGCCTGGCCTGGCCTGGCCTGGCCCTGGCCTGGCCTGGCCTGGCCTGGCCTGGCCTGGCCTGGCCCTGGCCTGGCCTGGCCTGGCCTGGCCCTGGCCTGGCCTGGCCTGGCCTGGCCTGGCCTGGCCTGGCCTGGCCTGGCCCTGGCCTGGCCTGGCCTGGCCTGGCCTGGCCTGGCCTGGCCTGGCCCTGGCCTGGCCTGGCCTGGCCTGGCCTGGCCTGGCCTGGCCTGGCCCTGGCCTGGCCCTGGCCTGGCCTGGCCTGGCCTGGCCTGGCCTGGCCTGGCCTGGCCTGGCCTGGCCTGGCCTGGCCTGGCCTGGCCTGGCCTGGCCTGGCCTGGCCTGGCCTGGCCTGGCCTGGCCTGGCCTGGCCTGGCCCTGGCCTGGCCTGGCCTGGCCTGGCCTGGCCTGGCCTGGCCTGGCCTGGCCTGGCCTGGCCTGGCCCTGGCCTGGCCTGGCCTGGCCTGGCCTGGCCTGGCCTGGCCTGGCCTGGCCTGGCCTGGCCTGGCCTGGCCTGGCCTGGCCTGGCCTGGCCTGGCCCTGGCCTGGCCTGGCCTGGCCTGGCCTGGCCTGGCCTGGCCTGGCCTGGCCTGGCCTGGCCTGGCCTGGCCTGGCCTGGCCTGGCCTGGCCTGGCCTGGCCTGGCCTGGCCTGGCCTGGCCTGGCCTGGCCTGGCCTGGCCCTGGCCTGGCCTGGCCTGGCCCTGGCCTGGCCTGGCCTGGCCTGGCCTGGCCTGGCCTGGCCTGGCCTGGCCTGGCCTGGCCTGGCCTGGCCTGGCCTGGCCTGGCCTGGCCTGGCCTGGCCTGGCCCTGGCCTGGCCCTGGCCTGGCCTGGCCTGGCCTGGCCTGGCCTGGCCTGGCCTGGCCTGGCCTGGCCTGGCCTGGCCTGGCCTGGCCTGGCCTGGCCTGGCCTGGCCTGGCCTGGCCTGGCCTGGCCCTGGCCTGGCCTGGCCTGGCCTGGCCTGGCCTGGCCTGGCCTGGCCTGGCCTGGCCTGGCCTGGCCTGGCCTGGCCTGGCCTGGCCTGGCCTGGCCTGGCCTGGCCTGGCCTGGCCTGGCCTGGCCTGGCCCTGGCCTGGCCTGGCCTGGCCTGGCCTGGCCTGGCCCTGGCCTGGCCTGGCCTGGCCTGGCCTGGCCTGGCCTGGCCTGGCCTGGCCTGGCCTGGCCTGGCCTGGCCTGGCCTGGCCTGGCCTGGCCTGGCCTGGCCTGGCCTGGCCTGGCCTGGCCTGGCCTGGCCTGGCCTGGCCTGGCCCTGGCCTGGCCTGGCCTGGCCTGGCCTGGCCTGGCCTGGCCTGGCCTGGCCTGGCCTGGCCTGGCCCTGGCCTGGCCTGGCCTGGCCTGGCCTGGCCTGGCCTGGCCTGGCCTGGCCTGGCCCTGGCCTGGCCTGGCCTGGCCTGGCCTGGCCTGGCCTGGCCTGGCCTGGCCCTGGCCTGGCCTGGCCTGGCCTGGCCTGGCCTGGCCTGGCCTGGCCCTGGCCTGGCCTGGCCTGGCCTGGCCTGGCCTGGCCTGGCCTGGCCTGGCCTGGCCTGGCCTGGCCTGGCCTGGCCCTGGCCTGGCCTGGCCTGGCCTGGCCTGGCCTGGCCTGGCCTGGCCTGGCCTGGCCTGGCCTGGCCTGGCCTGGCCTGGCCTGGCCTGGCCTGGCCTGGCCTGGCCTGGCCTGGCCTGGCCTGGCCCTGGCCTGGCCTGGCCTGGCCTGGCCTGGCCTGGCCTGGCCTGGCCTGGCCTGGCCTGGCCCTGGCCTGGCCTGGCCTGGCCTGGCCTGGCCTGGCCTGGCCTGGCCTGGCCTGGCCTGGCCTGGCCTGGCCTGGCCTGGCCTGGCCTGGCCTGGCCTGGCCCTGGCCTGGCCTGGCCTGGCCTGGCCTGGCCTGGCCTGGCCCTGGCCTGGCCTGGCCTGGCCTGGCCTGGCCTGGCCTGGCCTGGCCCTGGCCTGGCCCTGGCCTGGCCTGGCCTGGCCTGGCCTGGCCTGGCCTGGCCTGGCCTGGCCTGGCCTGGCCTGGCCCTGGCCTGGCCTGGCCTGGCCTGGCCTGGCCTGGCCTGGCCTGGCCTGGCCTGGCCTGGCCTGGCCTGGCCTGGCCCTGGCCTGGCCTGGCCTGGCCCTGGCCTGGCCTGGCCTGGCCTGGCCTGGCCTGGCCTGGCCCTGGCCTGGCCTGGCCCTGGCCTGGCCTGGCCTGGCCTGGCCTGGCCTGGCCTGGCCTGGCCCTGGCCTGGCCTGGCCTGGCCTGGCCTGGCCTGGCCTGGCCTGGCCTGGCCTGGCCTGGCCTGGCCTGGCCTGGCCTGGCCTGGCCTGGCCTGGCCTGGCCTGGCCCTGGCCCTGGCCTGGCCTGGCCTGGCCTGGCCTGGCCTGGCCTGGCCTGGCCTGGCCTGGCCTGGCCTGGCCTGGCCTGGCCTGGCCCTGGCCTGGCCTGGCCCTGGCCTGGCCTGGCCTGGCCTGGCCTGGCCTGGCCTGGCCTGGCCCTGGCCTGGCCTGGCCTGGCCTGGCCTGGCCTGGCCTGGCCTGGCCTGGCCTGGCCTGGCCTGGCCTGGCCTGGCCTGGCCTGGCCCTGGCCTGGCCTGGCCTGGCCTGGCCTGGCCTGGCCTGGCCTGGCCTGGCCTGGCCTGGCCTGGCCCTGGCCCTGGCCTGGCCTGGCCCTGGCCTGGCCTGGCCTGGCCTGGCCTGGCCTGGCCTGGCCTGGCCTGGCCTGGCCTGGCCTGGCCTGGCCTGGCCTGGCCTGGCCTGGCCCTGGCCTGGCCTGGCCCTGGCCTGGCCTGGCCCTGGCCTGGCCTGGCCTGGCCTGGCCTGGCCTGGCCTGGCCTGGCCTGGCCTGGCCTGGCCCTGGCCTGGCCCTGGCCTGGCCTGGCCTGGCCCTGGCCTGGCCTGGCCTGGCCTGGCCTGGCCTGGCCTGGCCTGGCCTGGCCTGGCCTGGCCTGGCCTGGCCTGGCCTGGCCCTGGCCTGGCCTGGCCTGGCCTGGCCCTGGCCTGGCCTGGCCTGGCCCTGGCCTGGCCTGGCCTGGCCTGGCCTGGCCTGGCCTGGCCTGGCCTGGCCTGGCCCTGGCCTGGCCTGGCCTGGCCCTGGCCCTGGCCTGGCCTGGCCTGGCCTGGCCTGGCCTGGCCTGGCCTGGCCTGGCCTGGCCCTGGCCTGGCCTGGCCTGGCCTGGCCCTGGCCCTGGCCTGGCCTGGCCTGGCCTGGCCTGGCCTGGCCTGGCCCTGGCCTGGCCTGGCCTGGCCTGGCCTGGCCTGGCCTGGCCTGGCCTGGCCTGGCCTGGCCTGGCCCTGGCCTGGCCTGGCCTGGCCTGGCCCTGGCCTGGCCCTGGCCTGGCCTGGCCTGGCCTGGCCTGGCCTGGCCTGGCCCTGGCCTGGCCTGGCCTGGCCTGGCCTGGCCTGGCCTGGCCTGGCCTGGCCTGGCCTGGCCTGGCCTGGCCTGGCCTGGCCTGGCCTGGCCTGGCCTGGCCTGGCCTGGCCTGGCCTGGCCTGGCCCTGGCCTGGCCTGGCCTGGCCTGGCCTGGCCTGGCCTGGCCTGGCCTGGCCTGGCCTGGCCTGGCCTGGCCTGGCCTGGCCTGGCCTGGCCTGGCCTGGCCTGGCCTGGCCTGGCCTGGCCTGGCCTGGCCTGGCCTGGCCTGGCCCTGGCCTGGCCTGGCCTGGCCTGGCCTGGCCTGGCCTGGCCTGGCCTGGCCTGGCCTGGCCTGGCCTGGCCTGGCCTGGCCTGGCCTGGCCTGGCCTGGCCTGGCCCTGGCCTGGCCTGGCCTGGCCTGGCCTGGCCTGGCCTGGCCTGGCCTGGCCTGGCCTGGCCTGGCCTGGCCCTGGCCTGGCCTGGCCCTGGCCTGGCCTGGCCTGGCCTGGCCTGGCCTGGCCTGGCCTGGCCTGGCCTGGCCTGGCCTGGCCTGGCCTGGCCTGGCCTGGCCTGGCCTGGCCTGGCCTGGCCTGGCCTGGCCTGGCCTGGCCTGGCCTGGCCTGGCCTGGCCTGGCCTGGCCTGGCCTGGCCTGGCCTGGCCTGGCCTGGCCCTGGCCTGGCCCTGGCCTGGCCTGGCCTGGCCTGGCCTGGCCTGGCCTGGCCTGGCCTGGCCCTGGCCTGGCCTGGCCTGGCCTGGCCTGGCCTGGCCCTGGCCTGGCCTGGCCTGGCCTGGCCTGGCCCTGGCCTGGCCTGGCCTGGCCTGGCCTGGCCTGGCCTGGCCTGGCCTGGCCTGGCCTGGCCTGGCCTGGCCTGGCCTGGCCTGGCCTGGCCTGGCCTGGCCTGGCCTGGCCCTGGCCTGGCCTGGCCTGGCCTGGCCTGGCCTGGCCTGGCCTGGCCTGGCCTGGCCTGGCCTGGCCTGGCCTGGCCTGGCCTGGCCTGGCCTGGCCTGGCCTGGCCTGGCCTGGCCTGGCCTGGCCTGGCCCTGGCCTGGCCTGGCCTGGCCTGGCCTGGCCTGGCCTGGCCTGGCCTGGCCTGGCCTGGCCTGGCCTGGCCCTGGCCTGGCCTGGCCTGGCCTGGCCTGGCCTGGCCTGGCCTGGCCTGGCCTGGCCTGGCCTGGCCTGGCCTGGCCTGGCCTGGCCTGGCCTGGCCTGGCCTGGCCTGGCCTGGCCTGGCCTGGCCTGGCCTGGCCTGGCCTGGCCTGGCCTGGCCTGGCCTGGCCTGGCCTGGCCTGGCCTGGCCTGGCCTGGCCTGGCCTGGCCTGGCCTGGCCTGGCCTGGCCTGGCCTGGCCTGGCCTGGCCCTGGCCTGGCCTGGCCTGGCCTGGCCTGGCCTGGCCTGGCCTGGCCTGGCCTGGCCCTGGCCTGGCCTGGCCCTGGCCTGGCCTGGCCTGGCCTGGCCTGGCCTGGCCTGGCCTGGCCTGGCCTGGCCTGGCCTGGCCTGGCCTGGCCTGGCCTGGCCTGGCCTGGCCTGGCCTGGCCTGGCCTGGCCTGGCCTGGCCTGGCCTGGCCTGGCCTGGCCTGGCCTGGCCTGGCCTGGCCTGGCCTGGCCTGGCCTGGCCCTGGCCTGGCCTGGCCTGGCCTGGCCTGGCCTGGCCTGGCCTGGCCTGGCCTGGCCTGGCCTGGCCTGGCCTGGCCTGGCCTGGCCTGGCCTGGCCTGGCCTGGCCTGGCCTGGCCTGGCCTGGCCTGGCCCTGGCCTGGCCTGGCCTGGCCTGGCCTGGCCTGGCCCTGGCCTGGCCTGGCCTGGCCTGGCCTGGCCTGGCCTGGCCTGGCCCTGGCCTGGCCTGGCCTGGCCTGGCCTGGCCTGGCCTGGCCTGGCCTGGCCTGGCCCTGGCCTGGCCTGGCCTGGCCTGGCCCTGGCCTGGCCTGGCCTGGCCTGGCCTGGCCCTGGCCTGGCCTGGCCTGGCCTGGCCTGGCCCTGGCCTGGCCTGGCCTGGCCTGGCCTGGCCTGGCCTGGCCTGGCCTGGCCTGGCCTGGCCTGGCCTGGCCTGGCCTGGCCTGGCCTGGCCCTGGCCCTGGCCTGGCCTGGCCTGGCCTGGCCTGGCCTGGCCTGGCCTGGCCTGGCCTGGCCTGGCCTGGCCTGGCCTGGCCTGGCCTGGCCTGGCCTGGCCTGGCCTGGCCCTGGCCTGGCCTGGCCTGGCCTGGCCTGGCCTGGCCTGGCCTGGCCTGGCCTGGCCTGGCCTGGCCTGGCCTGGCCTGGCCTGGCCTGGCCCTGGCCTGGCCTGGCCTGGCCTGGCCTGGCCTGGCCTGGCCTGGCCTGGCCTGGCCCTGGCCTGGCCTGGCCTGGCCTGGCCTGGCCTGGCCTGGCCTGGCCTGGCCTGGCCTGGCCTGGCCTGGCCTGGCCTGGCCTGGCCTGGCCTGGCCTGGCCTGGCCTGGCCTGGCCTGGCCTGGCCTGGCCTGGCCTGGCCTGGCCTGGCCTGGCCTGGCCTGGCCTGGCCTGGCCTGGCCTGGCCTGGCCTGGCCTGGCCTGGCCTGGCCTGGCCTGGCCTGGCCTGGCCTGGCCTGGCCTGGCCTGGCCTGGCCTGGCCTGGCCTGGCCCTGGCCTGGCCTGGCCTGGCCTGGCCTGGCCTGGCCTGGCCTGGCCTGGCCTGGCCCTGGCCTGGCCTGGCCTGGCCTGGCCTGGCCTGGCCTGGCCTGGCCTGGCCCTGGCCTGGCCTGGCCTGGCCTGGCCTGGCCTGGCCTGGCCTGGCCTGGCCTGGCCCTGGCCTGGCCTGGCCTGGCCCTGGCCTGGCCTGGCCTGGCCTGGCCTGGCCTGGCCTGGCCTGGCCTGGCCTGGCCTGGCCTGGCCTGGCCCTGGCCTGGCCTGGCCTGGCCTGGCCTGGCCTGGCCTGGCCCTGGCCTGGCCTGGCCTGGCCTGGCCTGGCCTGGCCTGGCCTGGCCTGGCCTGGCCTGGCCTGGCCTGGCCCTGGCCTGGCCTGGCCTGGCCTGGCCTGGCCTGGCCTGGCCTGGCCTGGCCTGGCCCTGGCCTGGCCTGGCCTGGCCTGGCCTGGCCCTGGCCTGGCCTGGCCTGGCCTGGCCTGGCCCTGGCCTGGCCTGGCCCTGGCCTGGCCTGGCCTGGCCTGGCCTGGCCTGGCCTGGCCTGGCCTGGCCTGGCCTGGCCTGGCCTGGCCTGGCCTGGCCTGGCCTGGCCTGGCCTGGCCTGGCCTGGCCTGGCCTGGCCTGGCCTGGCCTGGCCCTGGCCTGGCCTGGCCTGGCCTGGCCTGGCCTGGCCTGGCCTGGCCTGGCCTGGCCTGGCCTGGCCTGGCCTGGCCTGGCCTGGCCCTGGCCTGGCCTGGCCTGGCCTGGCCTGGCCTGGCCTGGCCTGGCCTGGCCTGGCCTGGCCCTGGCCTGGCCTGGCCTGGCCTGGCCTGGCCTGGCCTGGCCTGGCCTGGCCTGGCCTGGCCTGGCCTGGCCTGGCCTGGCCTGGCCTGGCCTGGCCTGGCCTGGCCTGGCCTGGCCTGGCCTGGCCTGGCCTGGCCTGGCCTGGCCTGGCCTGGCCTGGCCTGGCCTGGCCTGGCCTGGCCTGGCCTGGCCTGGCCTGGCCTGGCCTGGCCTGGCCTGGCCTGGCCTGGCCTGGCCTGGCCTGGCCTGGCCTGGCCTGGCCTGGCCTGGCCTGGCCTGGCCTGGCCTGGCCTGGCCTGGCCTGGCCTGGCCTGGCCCTGGCCTGGCCTGGCCTGGCCTGGCCTGGCCTGGCCTGGCCTGGCCCTGGCCTGGCCTGGCCTGGCCTGGCCTGGCCTGGCCTGGCCTGGCCTGGCCTGGCCTGGCCTGGCCTGGCCCTGGCCTGGCCTGGCCCTGGCCTGGCCTGGCCTGGCCTGGCCCTGGCCTGGCCTGGCCTGGCCTGGCCTGGCCTGGCCTGGCCCTGGCCTGGCCTGGCCTGGCCTGGCCTGGCCTGGCCTGGCCCTGGCCTGGCCTGGCCTGGCCTGGCCTGGCCTGGCCTGGCCTGGCCTGGCCTGGCCTGGCCTGGCCTGGCCTGGCCTGGCCTGGCCTGGCCTGGCCTGGCCTGGCCTGGCCTGGCCTGGCCCTGGCCTGGCCCTGGCCTGGCCTGGCCTGGCCTGGCCTGGCCTGGCCTGGCCTGGCCTGGCCTGGCCTGGCCTGGCCTGGCCCTGGCCTGGCCTGGCCTGGCCTGGCCTGGCCCTGGCCTGGCCTGGCCTGGCCTGGCCTGGCCTGGCCTGGCCTGGCCTGGCCTGGCCTGGCCTGGCCTGGCCTGGCCTGGCCTGGCCTGGCCTGGCCTGGCCTGGCCTGGCCTGGCCTGGCCTGGCCTGGCCTGGCCTGGCCTGGCCTGGCCTGGCCTGGCCTGGCCTGGCCTGGCCTGGCCTGGCCTGGCCTGGCCTGGCCTGGCCTGGCCTGGCCTGGCCTGGCCCTGGCCTGGCCCTGGCCCTGGCCTGGCCTGGCCTGGCCTGGCCTGGCCTGGCCTGGCCTGGCCTGGCCTGGCCTGGCCTGGCCTGGCCTGGCCTGGCCTGGCCTGGCCTGGCCTGGCCTGGCCTGGCCTGGCCTGGCCTGGCCTGGCCTGGCCTGGCCTGGCCTGGCCTGGCCTGGCCTGGCCTGGCCTGGCCTGGCCTGGCCTGGCCTGGCCTGGCCTGGCCTGGCCTGGCCTGGCCTGGCCTGGCCTGGCCTGGCCCTGGCCTGGCCTGGCCTGGCCTGGCCTGGCCTGGCCTGGCCTGGCCTGGCCTGGCCTGGCCTGGCCTGGCCTGGCCTGGCCTGGCCTGGCCTGGCCTGGCCTGGCCTGGCCTGGCCCTGGCCTGGCCTGGCCTGGCCTGGCCTGGCCTGGCCTGGCCCTGGCCTGGCCTGGCCTGGCCCTGGCCTGGCCTGGCCTGGCCTGGCCTGGCCTGGCCTGGCCTGGCCTGGCCTGGCCTGGCCTGGCCTGGCCTGGCCTGGCCTGGCCCTGGCCTGGCCTGGCCTGGCCCTGGCCTGGCCTGGCCTGGCCTGGCCTGGCCTGGCCTGGCCTGGCCTGGCCTGGCCTGGCCTGGCCTGGCCTGGCCCTGGCCTGGCCTGGCCTGGCCCTGGCCCTGGCCTGGCCTGGCCTGGCCTGGCCTGGCCTGGCCTGGCCTGGCCTGGCCTGGCCTGGCCTGGCCTGGCCTGGCCTGGCCTGGCCTGGCCTGGCCTGGCCTGGCCTGGCCTGGCCTGGCCTGGCCTGGCCTGGCCTGGCCTGGCCTGGCCTGGCCTGGCCTGGCCTGGCCTGGCCTGGCCTGGCCTGGCCTGGCCTGGCCTGGCCTGGCCTGGCCTGGCCTGGCCTGGCCTGGCCTGGCCTGGCCTGGCCTGGCCTGGCCTGGCCTGGCCTGGCCTGGCCTGGCCTGGCCCTGGCCTGGCCTGGCCTGGCCCTGGCCTGGCCTGGCCTGGCCTGGCCTGGCCTGGCCTGGCCTGGCCTGGCCTGGCCTGGCCCTGGCCTGGCCTGGCCTGGCCTGGCCCTGGCCTGGCCTGGCCTGGCCTGGCCTGGCCTGGCCTGGCCTGGCCTGGCCTGGCCTGGCCTGGCCTGGCCTGGCCTGGCCTGGCCTGGCCTGGCCTGGCCTGGCCTGGCCTGGCCTGGCCTGGCCTGGCCTGGCCTGGCCCTGGCCTGGCCTGGCCTGGCCTGGCCTGGCCTGGCCTGGCCTGGCCTGGCCTGGCCTGGCCTGGCCTGGCCTGGCCTGGCCTGGCCTGGCCTGGCCCTGGCCTGGCCTGGCCTGGCCTGGCCTGGCCTGGCCTGGCCTGGCCTGGCCTGGCCTGGCCCTGGCCTGGCCTGGCCTGGCCTGGCCTGGCCTGGCCTGGCCCTGGCCTGGCCTGGCCTGGCCTGGCCTGGCCTGGCCTGGCCTGGCCTGGCCTGGCCTGGCCTGGCCTGGCCTGGCCTGGCCTGGCCTGGCCTGGCCTGGCCTGGCCTGGCCTGGCCTGGCCTGGCCTGGCCTGGCCTGGCCTGGCCTGGCCTGGCCCTGGCCTGGCCTGGCCTGGCCTGGCCTGGCCTGGCCCTGGCCTGGCCTGGCCTGGCCTGGCCTGGCCTGGCCTGGCCTGGCCTGGCCTGGCCTGGCCTGGCCTGGCCTGGCCTGGCCTGGCCTGGCCTGGCCTGGCCTGGCCTGGCCTGGCCTGGCCTGGCCTGGCCTGGCCTGGCCTGGCCTGGCCTGGCCTGGCCTGGCCTGGCCTGGCCTGGCCCTGGCCTGGCCTGGCCTGGCCTGGCCTGGCCTGGCCTGGCCTGGCCTGGCCTGGCCTGGCCTGGCCTGGCCTGGCCTGGCCCTGGCCTGGCCTGGCCTGGCCTGGCCTGGCCTGGCCTGGCCTGGCCTGGCCTGGCCTGGCCTGGCCTGGCCTGGCCTGGCCCTGGCCTGGCCTGGCCTGGCCTGGCCTGGCCTGGCCTGGCCTGGCCTGGCCTGGCCTGGCCTGGCCTGGCCTGGCCTGGCCTGGCCTGGCCTGGCCTGGCCTGGCCTGGCCTGGCCTGGCCTGGCCTGGCCCTGGCCTGGCCTGGCCTGGCCTGGCCTGGCCTGGCCTGGCCTGGCCTGGCCTGGCCTGGCCTGGCCTGGCCCTGGCCTGGCCTGGCCTGGCCTGGCCTGGCCTGGCCTGGCCTGGCCTGGCCTGGCCTGGCCTGGCCTGGCCTGGCCTGGCCTGGCCTGGCCTGGCCTGGCCTGGCCTGGCCTGGCCTGGCCTGGCCTGGCCTGGCCTGGCCCTGGCCTGGCCTGGCCTGGCCTGGCCTGGCCTGGCCTGGCCTGGCCTGGCCTGGCCTGGCCTGGCCTGGCCTGGCCTGGCCTGGCCTGGCCTGGCCTGGCCTGGCCTGGCCTGGCCTGGCCTGGCCTGGCCTGGCCTGGCCTGGCCTGGCCTGGCCTGGCCTGGCCTGGCCTGGCCCTGGCCTGGCCTGGCCTGGCCTGGCCTGGCCTGGCCTGGCCTGGCCTGGCCTGGCCTGGCCTGGCCTGGCCTGGCCTGGCCTGGCCTGGCCTGGCCTGGCCTGGCCTGGCCTGGCCTGGCCTGGCCTGGCCTGGCCTGGCCTGGCCCTGGCCTGGCCTGGCCTGGCCTGGCCTGGCCTGGCCTGGCCTGGCCTGGCCTGGCCTGGCCTGGCCTGGCCTGGCCTGGCCCTGGCCTGGCCTGGCCTGGCCTGGCCTGGCCTGGCCTGGCCCTGGCCTGGCCTGGCCTGGCCTGGCCTGGCCTGGCCTGGCCTGGCCTGGCCTGGCCTGGCCTGGCCTGGCCTGGCCTGGCCTGGCCTGGCCCTGGCCTGGCCTGGCCCTGGCCTGGCCTGGCCTGGCCTGGCCTGGCCTGGCCTGGCCTGGCCTGGCCTGGCCTGGCCTGGCCTGGCCTGGCCTGGCCTGGCCTGGCCTGGCCTGGCCTGGCCTGGCCTGGCCTGGCCTGGCCTGGCCTGGCCTGGCCTGGCCTGGCCTGGCCTGGCCTGGCCTGGCCTGGCCTGGCCTGGCCTGGCCTGGCCTGGCCTGGCCTGGCCCTGGCCTGGCCTGGCCTGGCCTGGCCTGGCCTGGCCTGGCCTGGCCTGGCCTGGCCCTGGCCTGGCCTGGCCTGGCCTGGCCTGGCCTGGCCTGGCCTGGCCTGGCCTGGCCTGGCCTGGCCCTGGCCTGGCCTGGCCTGGCCTGGCCTGGCCTGGCCTGGCCTGGCCCTGGCCTGGCCCTGGCCTGGCCTGGCCTGGCCTGGCCTGGCCTGGCCTGGCCTGGCCTGGCCTGGCCTGGCCTGGCCTGGCCTGGCCTGGCCCTGGCCTGGCCTGGCCTGGCCTGGCCTGGCCTGGCCTGGCCTGGCCTGGCCTGGCCTGGCCTGGCCTGGCCCTGGCCTGGCCTGGCCTGGCCTGGCCTGGCCCTGGCCTGGCCTGGCCTGGCCTGGCCTGGCCTGGCCTGGCCTGGCCTGGCCTGGCCTGGCCTGGCCTGGCCTGGCCTGGCCTGGCCTGGCCTGGCCTGGCCTGGCCCTGGCCTGGCCTGGCCTGGCCTGGCCTGGCCTGGCCTGGCCTGGCCTGGCCTGGCCTGGCCTGGCCTGGCCTGGCCTGGCCTGGCCTGGCCCTGGCCTGGCCCTGGCCTGGCCTGGCCTGGCCTGGCCTGGCCTGGCCTGGCCTGGCCTGGCCTGGCCTGGCCTGGCCTGGCCTGGCCTGGCCTGGCCTGGCCTGGCCCTGGCCTGGCCTGGCCTGGCCTGGCCTGGCCTGGCCTGGCCCTGGCCTGGCCTGGCCTGGCCTGGCCTGGCCTGGCCTGGCCTGGCCTGGCCTGGCCTGGCCTGGCCTGGCCTGGCCCTGGCCTGGCCTGGCCTGGCCTGGCCTGGCCTGGCCCTGGCCTGGCCTGGCCTGGCCTGGCCTGGCCTGGCCTGGCCTGGCCTGGCCTGGCCTGGCCTGGCCTGGCCTGGCCTGGCCTGGCCCTGGCCTGGCCTGGCCTGGCCCTGGCCTGGCCTGGCCTGGCCTGGCCTGGCCTGGCCTGGCCTGGCCTGGCCTGGCCTGGCCCTGGCCTGGCCTGGCCTGGCCTGGCCTGGCCTGGCCTGGCCTGGCCTGGCCTGGCCTGGCCTGGCCTGGCCTGGCCTGGCCTGGCCTGGCCTGGCCTGGCCTGGCCTGGCCTGGCCTGGCCTGGCCTGGCCTGGCCCTGGCCTGGCCTGGCCTGGCCTGGCCTGGCCTGGCCTGGCCTGGCCCTGGCCTGGCCTGGCCTGGCCTGGCCTGGCCTGGCCTGGCCTGGCCTGGCCTGGCCTGGCCTGGCCTGGCCTGGCCTGGCCTGGCCTGGCCCTGGCCTGGCCTGGCCTGGCCTGGCCCTGGCCTGGCCTGGCCTGGCCTGGCCTGGCCTGGCCTGGCCTGGCCTGGCCTGGCCTGGCCTGGCCTGGCCTGGCCTGGCCTGGCCTGGCCTGGCCTGGCCTGGCCTGGCCTGGCCCTGGCCTGGCCTGGCCTGGCCTGGCCTGGCCTGGCCTGGCCTGGCCTGGCCTGGCCTGGCCCTGGCCTGGCCCTGGCCTGGCCTGGCCTGGCCTGGCCTGGCCTGGCCTGGCCTGGCCTGGCCTGGCCTGGCCTGGCCTGGCCTGGCCTGGCCTGGCCTGGCCTGGCCTGGCCTGGCCTGGCCTGGCCTGGCCTGGCCTGGCCTGGCCTGGCCTGGCCTGGCCTGGCCTGGCCTGGCCTGGCCTGGCCTGGCCTGGCCTGGCCTGGCCTGGCCTGGCCCTGGCCTGGCCTGGCCTGGCCTGGCCTGGCCTGGCCTGGCCTGGCCTGGCCTGGCCTGGCCCTGGCCTGGCCTGGCCTGGCCTGGCCTGGCCTGGCCTGGCCTGGCCCTGGCCTGGCCTGGCCTGGCCTGGCCTGGCCTGGCCTGGCCTGGCCTGGCCTGGCCTGGCCTGGCCTGGCCTGGCCTGGCCCTGGCCTGGCCTGGCCCTGGCCTGGCCTGGCCTGGCCTGGCCTGGCCTGGCCTGGCCTGGCCTGGCCTGGCCTGGCCTGGCCTGGCCTGGCCTGGCCTGGCCTGGCCCTGGCCTGGCCTGGCCTGGCCTGGCCTGGCCTGGCCTGGCCTGGCCTGGCCTGGCCTGGCCTGGCCCTGGCCTGGCCTGGCCTGGCCTGGCCTGGCCTGGCCTGGCCTGGCCTGGCCTGGCCTGGCCTGGCCTGGCCTGGCCTGGCCTGGCCTGGCCTGGCCTGGCCTGGCCTGGCCTGGCCTGGCCTGGCCTGGCCTGGCCTGGCCTGGCCTGGCCTGGCCTGGCCTGGCCTGGCCTGGCCTGGCCTGGCCTGGCCTGGCCTGGCCTGGCCTGGCCTGGCCTGGCCTGGCCTGGCCTGGCCTGGCCTGGCCTGGCCTGGCCCTGGCCTGGCCTGGCCTGGCCCTGGCCTGGCCTGGCCTGGCCTGGCCTGGCCTGGCCTGGCCTGGCCTGGCCTGGCCTGGCCTGGCCTGGCCTGGCCTGGCCTGGCCTGGCCTGGCCTGGCCTGGCCTGGCCTGGCCTGGCCTGGCCTGGCCTGGCCTGGCCTGGCCTGGCCTGGCCTGGCCTGGCCTGGCCTGGCCTGGCCTGGCCTGGCCTGGCCTGGCCTGGCCTGGCCTGGCCTGGCCTGGCCTGGCCTGGCCTGGCCTGGCCTGGCCTGGCCTGGCCTGGCCTGGCCTGGCCTGGCCTGGCCTGGCCTGGCCTGGCCTGGCCTGGCCTGGCCTGGCCTGGCCCTGGCCCTGGCCTGGCCTGGCCTGGCCTGGCCTGGCCTGGCCTGGCCTGGCCTGGCCTGGCCTGGCCCTGGCCTGGCCTGGCCTGGCCTGGCCTGGCCTGGCCTGGCCTGGCCTGGCCTGGCCTGGCCTGGCCTGGCCTGGCCTGGCCTGGCCTGGCCTGGCCTGGCCTGGCCTGGCCTGGCCTGGCCTGGCCTGGCCTGGCCTGGCCTGGCCTGGCCTGGCCTGGCCTGGCCTGGCCTGGCCTGGCCTGGCCTGGCCTGGCCTGGCCTGGCCTGGCCTGGCCTGGCCTGGCCTGGCCTGGCCCTGGCCTGGCCTGGCCTGGCCTGGCCCTGGCCTGGCCTGGCCTGGCCTGGCCTGGCCTGGCCTGGCCTGGCCTGGCCTGGCCTGGCCTGGCCTGGCCTGGCCTGGCCTGGCCTGGCCTGGCCTGGCCTGGCCTGGCCTGGCCTGGCCTGGCCTGGCCTGGCCTGGCCCTGGCCTGGCCTGGCCTGGCCCTGGCCTGGCCTGGCCTGGCCTGGCCTGGCCTGGCCTGGCCTGGCCTGGCCTGGCCTGGCCTGGCCTGGCCTGGCCTGGCCCTGGCCTGGCCTGGCCTGGCCTGGCCTGGCCTGGCCTGGCCTGGCCTGGCCTGGCCTGGCCTGGCCTGGCCTGGCCTGGCCTGGCCTGGCCTGGCCTGGCCTGGCCTGGCCTGGCCTGGCCTGGCCTGGCCTGGCCTGGCCTGGCCTGGCCTGGCCTGGCCCTGGCCTGGCCTGGCCTGGCCTGGCCTGGCCTGGCCTGGCCTGGCCTGGCCTGGCCTGGCCTGGCCCTGGCCTGGCCTGGCCTGGCCTGGCCTGGCCTGGCCTGGCCTGGCCTGGCCTGGCCTGGCCTGGCCTGGCCTGGCCTGGCCTGGCCTGGCCTGGCCTGGCCTGGCCTGGCCTGGCCTGGCCTGGCCTGGCCTGGCCTGGCCTGGCCTGGCCTGGCCTGGCCTGGCCTGGCCTGGCCTGGCCTGGCCTGGCCTGGCCTGGCCTGGCCTGGCCTGGCCTGGCCTGGCCTGGCCTGGCCTGGCCTGGCCTGGCCTGGCCTGGCCTGGCCTGGCCTGGCCTGGCCCTGGCCTGGCCTGGCCTGGCCTGGCCTGGCCTGGCCTGGCCTGGCCTGGCCTGGCCTGGCCTGGCCTGGCCTGGCCTGGCCTGGCCTGGCCTGGCCTGGCCTGGCCTGGCCTGGCCTGGCCTGGCCTGGCCTGGCCTGGCCTGGCCCTGGCCTGGCCTGGCCTGGCCTGGCCTGGCCTGGCCTGGCCTGGCCTGGCCCTGGCCTGGCCTGGCCTGGCCTGGCCTGGCCTGGCCCTGGCCTGGCCTGGCCTGGCCTGGCCTGGCCTGGCCCTGGCCTGGCCTGGCCTGGCCTGGCCTGGCCTGGCCCTGGCCTGGCCTGGCCTGGCCTGGCCTGGCCTGGCCTGGCCTGGCCTGGCCTGGCCTGGCCTGGCCTGGCCTGGCCTGGCCTGGCCTGGCCTGGCCTGGCCTGGCCTGGCCCTGGCCTGGCCTGGCCTGGCCTGGCCTGGCCTGGCCTGGCCTGGCCTGGCCTGGCCTGGCCTGGCCTGGCCTGGCCTGGCCTGGCCTGGCCTGGCCTGGCCTGGCCTGGCCTGGCCTGGCCTGGCCTGGCCCTGGCCTGGCCTGGCCTGGCCTGGCCTGGCCTGGCCTGGCCTGGCCTGGCCTGGCCTGGCCTGGCCTGGCCTGGCCTGGCCTGGCCTGGCCTGGCCTGGCCTGGCCTGGCCTGGCCTGGCCTGGCCTGGCCTGGCCTGGCCTGGCCCTGGCCTGGCCTGGCCTGGCCTGGCCTGGCCTGGCCTGGCCTGGCCTGGCCTGGCCTGGCCTGGCCTGGCCTGGCCTGGCCTGGCCTGGCCTGGCCTGGCCTGGCCTGGCCTGGCCTGGCCTGGCCTGGCCCTGGCCTGGCCTGGCCCTGGCCTGGCCTGGCCTGGCCTGGCCTGGCCTGGCCTGGCCTGGCCTGGCCTGGCCTGGCCTGGCCTGGCCTGGCCTGGCCTGGCCTGGCCCTGGCCTGGCCTGGCCTGGCCTGGCCTGGCCCTGGCCTGGCCTGGCCTGGCCTGGCCTGGCCTGGCCTGGCCTGGCCTGGCCTGGCCTGGCCCTGGCCTGGCCTGGCCTGGCCTGGCCTGGCCTGGCCTGGCCTGGCCTGGCCCTGGCCTGGCCTGGCCTGGCCTGGCCTGGCCTGGCCTGGCCTGGCCTGGCCTGGCCCTGGCCTGGCCTGGCCTGGCCTGGCCTGGCCTGGCCTGGCCTGGCCTGGCCCTGGCCTGGCCTGGCCTGGCCTGGCCTGGCCTGGCCTGGCCTGGCCTGGCCCTGGCCTGGCCTGGCCCTGGCCTGGCCTGGCCTGGCCTGGCCTGGCCTGGCCTGGCCCTGGCCTGGCCTGGCCTGGCCTGGCCTGGCCTGGCCTGGCCTGGCCTGGCCTGGCCTGGCCTGGCCTGGCCTGGCCTGGCCTGGCCCTGGCCTGGCCTGGCCTGGCCTGGCCTGGCCTGGCCCTGGCCTGGCCTGGCCTGGCCTGGCCTGGCCTGGCCTGGCCTGGCCTGGCCTGGCCTGGCCTGGCCTGGCCTGGCCTGGCCTGGCCTGGCCTGGCCTGGCCTGGCCTGGCCTGGCCTGGCCTGGCCTGGCCTGGCCTGGCCTGGCCTGGCCTGGCCTGGCCTGGCCTGGCCTGGCCTGGCCTGGCCTGGCCTGGCCTGGCCTGGCCCTGGCCTGGCCTGGCCTGGCCTGGCCTGGCCTGGCCTGGCCTGGCCTGGCCTGGCCTGGCCTGGCCCTGGCCTGGCCTGGCCTGGCCTGGCCTGGCCTGGCCTGGCCTGGCCTGCCCTAACCTAACCTAACCCTAACCCCCTAACCCTCTAACCCTAACCCCTAACCCTAACCCTAACCCTAACCCTAACCTAACCCTAACCCTAACCCTAACCCTAGTTTTTTCTAGTCATTTAAAGTATATAATACACAAGTCTCACCATTTACCTTAAAGTGGTTGCCTGTGCCAGTGCACACCAGATTCGTCTGTTTCTCATTTCACCTAACCCTAACCCTAACCCTCCCTTCCCCCCCTTCGGCTTCCACGTGTCAGAGATGGAAGTGGATCAACCGACTCAAAACTAGACAACCTAACCCTAACCGACTCAAAACTAGACAACCTAACCCTAACCGACTCAAAACTAGACAACCTAACCCTAAACCCTAACCCTAGACAACCGCACACCCCTCCCTTCCCCCCCTTCGGCTTCCACGTGTCAGAGATGGAAGTGGATCAACCGACTCAAAACTAGACAACCTAACCCTAACCCTAACCCAACCCTAACCCTAACCGTAAAACTAACTAGTTGAAACGAAACACAATTATATTCAAAACCTAACCCTAACCCTAACCCCCTAACCCTAACCCTTAACCCTAACCCTAACCCCCCTATCCCTAACCCTCCAACCCTAACCCCATTATATATAATATCAATATATCATTAAAATATCCAATGTTATTATCTATGAAATAACAAAGGGGGATAATTCCGGTTTCATGTATTTAGTCTAACAGGCACACTGTGATAGAGAACACAACTATATTACAGAAACACTACAGACAAGACAGAACTGTCCGATCTGAACAGCCATTCAGTGGTCCTGGTAGTCTGGGTAGAATAGGAGCAGAAGAGAACATGAGAAACATTGAAAAAACAGACATATGTGAAATACTTAACATAATAAAGAAATAAGATGCTGATGAGATTGGTAACTATATAATATACTTATACCAACCTAATCTGTATATTTCTCAGAAGAATGTATTTTATTCAGGATTGCTCTGTCTTTGGCCAGCTTCTCCATGAACTCCTGGCAGGGGAGGTTAAATTTGTCTTCACAATAAGCATGGCCTTGATGGTAGGAACAGTGAACCTATTTCTTGCTGCTGTCCATAGAGCATTCATTTGGGAAAACACTCTCTCGACTGGTGCATTACTTCCAGGTAAGCACACGTGTCTCAGATGTTTTACATTCTTCAAGCAATCCCCCCTTTAGAAACTCTTGCAGGCCAGTAACCTCGTCACACAATGCATCCTCATTGATGGTCACATTGGGGCATTTTTCCTACAGTGTGCCTGCTGCCTTCACGCAGAGGTTGCCTTTTTAAAAGGAGACAATGTACATCTTTTAGATTATCTGTGTGCTTTCCCCATGTTTGCAAGTAGTTCACAGCCTTAGTGAAGATGTTTTGAGAAAGCTCTCTTTAGACATGGCTCCATTTTCCTCTAGCTCTCTCAGAAGTCCTCTGACCAAAACTGGAATGAAGTTATCATCAGTCAATTTCGCAGTCAATTTTGCCTCAACGTTTCTCAGAATTGCAGCGGACTCCACAGCACAGTGGTCCTGGCCTCAAAGCATCTTGATCTTGTCACTGAATACAAGTTTCCATGGACAAAGGCCAGCCAAAGTTCAGTCAGTGGATCTTCAAACATTGTTCACAGGACAACAGGGCATTTGTCTTCAGAAATAAAAAAGGGTTAGGGTTAGGGTTATGGCACATTTTCAGCACTCTCTCTCGAGCAGGGAGCATGGACATCCAGTGAACATTTCTGTGTCCTAAAATGTTATAGTACTCCTGGCCAACAAACTCACAAAAGCCCTTCAGTCTTTCTACTCTGACAGTGAAAATATGAACATATTCCAAATATCTTTGTGAGCAGGTACTCAACATCATATCCAAAGCAGTTCTGGCCGTGTTATGAATGGCGTGGGCTGGACAACCTAAGCCAATCACCTCCCGCAGCAGAGCATTTTTAACTTTGGTATGGACATTGACCCTCCCCAACCTATTCAGTCCTCCAAAGTTGGTATTTGTTGTCGGCAGAGAATGTTTTCCAGGTTACATTTTTGGATGACCACCAGGACTTCAGCTGCAATTTTCTCTGCTGTTTCTCCATTCAATTCAACAAAATCAAGCAGTTTTGTTTCCACAGATGTGCTGCCATCATAAATCTTACAATATCTGACTACTATTGGCAGCAGCTTTACATGTCAATGATTGGACACATCAATGGACAGAGACACAAATTCAACCTGGTCTTGGTCCTGTGTTACCAAAGTAGTTGCCCATGTTGCTAACATGTTACTCACTATGGCGTCACATTTTGTCCTAGTACATTTAAACTTTGGCTCATAAAGCTTCCGTGTCAGTTGTGCTGTGCAGTCCATAGATCTGTAATTATGATTGTGTCACATAGTGTGGTATGTAAAGACACCCTCCTGCACAGCTAAACCATATTCTTCTTGGGAAGGCTCTACCTTCTTGAAGAATGTGGTGACAGAGGGCATACCAACACAGCCAATCAGAGAGGGTTTATGCTTTTTCGTCTGCTGATGTTCTACCACTGCCGTTCTTCTCTGGCTGCCAATTGAAAGAGAGGAATTACAAAGGGTGCAGTGAACCATTTTATTGTCTTGACCTGAGCGTATAAATGGAAATTCTCTCATGTTTTTCATAAAGTGGAAAAAGTCATTGTATCTCCTCTGTCTGCTCTTCTTCACTCTCCTTGTGTCACTCTTCTTACTCAACTTTTTCTTCTACTCCAATCTTTCTCCTCCTCTTTTCTTCACTCGTCTTTCTTTCCTTCTCTTCACCTTTCCACCTCACTCTTCTACACCCTCCTTGCTTCACTCTTTTTACTCCCTTAATTTTTCCTTCTCCTTCCTGTCCAATATGTATTAATAAATGGCATACTATTCAATAAAATACTTTGGTTAACAGATTCCCATTCCTTGCCTCATTTCTGTATTTTATCTCAAAAACATTGTTTGGAATAATAAATTGGCAGGCTCTGTAATCATATCTTTACCTTTCCTCCTCTGTGTCCTTCACTCTTCTTCCTATCCAGTCTTCCTCCTCTCCTTCCTCCCACTGCTAATGTTATCCATGAACATTTCTAACTATTTTTTCACACTACTTATTATAATTCTAAACCATTGAAATTGTAATCTACAAAAATATTCTCAGAATTAATTGTGCATTCATTTAATACAATCATATTTTCAAAATAGCCGGTCCACTGCATGTTTACATGTGAACGTTGTTTTAACCTAGCTATAACAGTAGCTAACTTAGTCTACATAGCTAACGTTAGCTAGCATAATTTATTTAAAACCTTATAGAGCAGATCATCTATCTATATAATACATTGTGACATAACATCACTAGCTAGTATCTCAAACGATTGCCAATCAAACCTGGCTTGAAAATATGTTTGTGGTGATATTGTGGATTCGCCTGACACTTGCTAGCTTCTGGCGGAGTATTCCACTGCAGTTTTCTCTAAAACTATCGCGAGCAAGAAGTTAGTAGAAGAAGAAGAGTGAATGAAGCTGCTATAGCGAGCAGCCCCCTCTGCTGGACAAAACAAGCGCAACGCGATTGAGACGTCAACCGGTAGGCTCTGCTGCCCGGTCTTTCTTGCCAAGTAAAATATTTCACTTTGCGGTCTGTTTTTAACGCACAGTTGAAAACGGGGACATTTCCGGGGACAGCTCCAGCCGGGGACAGGCCACCAAAAACGGGGAAGTCTGGTCACCCTATCCTATAGCCCCAGGATTCGGACCCACACCCCCGAGAAGCCTAGGCTTTTAACACACTGAAATAGCCCACTGCTCTCACCGGTACAATAAATACCTATCTTAAACCGATAACAAAGCACAACTACCTGAATTTCAACCGCAGTGGAAAAATAGTAAAACACCTCCCAGGAAGGAAACAATGGGTGGACTACAACCCCACAAGGGTAAACTTCATCCTATTATAGCCTCAGAATTCTGGTACATACAGACAAGGAGCAAAGACCAACAGAACAACAGCCCACCGCTCTCCTCCACTACAATGGAAGCCTATGGAGAATCGATAACACAGACACCCAACTTAAAAAGTAAGTATGGACCACTTTAACACCTCCAAACAGGACCCCCTTACAGGAACACCTACCTAGGAAGGTGGACATCTGCCCTAAACACCCCTTGGACCCTGGGAAGGCCCACACTCAATATGGAAATTAACCCACTACAACCAGAGCGCACCACTCCCAACACCCCATACCAGTCAATGGGGGAGAGGGAAAAGACAGCTAACTACTCATCTTCATTCACTTGCCATTACCACAAAACACCTCAGAAAGATCTTTACAGGGGCTGGCTCCAACCCCCCTTGTGTACACCACCATCAGAAAATTTATATGGCACTTAATACCAGAGAGGATGAGCCTACCGCTCCTTAACGCTAACACACAGGTCTATGGCAGAGCAAAAGGTGAAGACTACCATCTTTGGAGGACCAGTTGATGGACTTCTACACCACATAGGAACCTCATCAAAGACTCTTTCAAATCCCACAGACTTCGACTCTTACCCCCAATACCTCCTGGACCGCTCACCCACCCACAGCGGAAACAGCACCCCAAAAGAGAAATGTCACCGGGCCCAATGCAATTGTCCATTGTAATGGCCTTCACCATTGTAATCAATGGAGCTAACTCTCTACCCCAGACCACTTGACCTCTAGATGACATGGACATCCCATGCAGGCCACTACAGGTACTGCGATGTGATTGGATGAAACAGCCATAACCCTTACATGTACAATGCATGCTCTCATCATGCTCCAATGAGTATCCACGACACCTGCTGGACCACACCCCTTTTCTCTATAAAAAAGGGCATCATTTCAGACTCAGCAAAGAGCAGGACCGAACAGCTCCTAGACATCTACGTAGCACCTCAAACCCGGAGGACCACCACCACACAGAGAAGACCACTGAACCACCAATGCCTTACAAGAAAGCAGTAACCCTACAGGCCGGAAATTGTATCAGAAAGCATGAATTACAAACATGCTTTGTGGCCTTAAATGCATCCTTATAAAACAGTCATTCCACCCCATCGGGGAATTGAACCCCGGTCCCACACATGACAGGCAGGGATACTCACCACCATACTAACAAGGAGCAGGTAGTTACACTCTATGCTGTCTATACCCTATATTTGTACCTAGGCCTTACCAGAGCCATGTTTGAGCTGAGCGTGGCCTAACAACCCTAACCCTTTTCACAAAAACATCTGTAGTGACTGAATGGTTTGGGCTGGTAGCTATAATGACCCATCTATGGCAAGCTGAGACTCCCACAAACACGTACATGTAAACATGTGATCTTAAAAACTCCATAGGTAGGCTAGCTAGCTAAATTAGATACTGGTAGCTAGCTACATTGCAATGCAAATGTGTTGCCTCGTGGTTCTAGCTAAGTAGCTTTGCTGTGGCAGGCAGATTTATTTGCGCAAGTCACAATGTGAGACATTTTGTGAAGCAGTGATTGCATTTTGAAATGGCAACTGGGGATAGGCATTTGAAAAATGTTACTATTCAAATATGGATATCCGGATGATACAAATACATGTTATTTTGTTTGCTTCAAGACTGGCTTAGACAGTGTGGTGTTGGAAGGGCAGGTTTTATTGGCAGAGACAGTGTGGTGCTGGAAGGGCAGGTTTGATTGGCAGAGACAGTGTGGTGCTGGAAGGGCAGGTTTTATTGGCAGAGACAGTGTGGTGTTGGAAGGGCAGGTTTAATTGGCAGAGACAGTGTGGTGTTGGAAGGGCAGGTTTTATTGGCAGAGACAGTGTGGTGTTGGAAGGGCAGGTTTAATTGGCAGAGACAGTGTGGTGTTGGAAGGGCAGGTTTTATTGGCAGAGACAGTGTGGTATTGGAAGGGCAGGTTTTATTGGCAGAGACAGTGTGGTGTTGGAAGGGCAGGTTTAATTGGCAGAGACAGTGTGGTATTGGAAGGGCACGTTTAATTGGCAGAGACAGTGTGGTGTTGGAAGGGCAGGTTTTATTGGCAGAGACAGTGTGGTGCTGGAAGGGCAGGCTTGATTGGGAGAGACAGTTGTTGCTGCCGTAGGTTATCTGTCATACATCATGTTGTTGTTGTTAGAAGATAGGACAATCACTGTTAATGACGTGTCTAGTTTTCTTTTTTTCTTGTCATAACATGGACAAAAGCATGTTCCCGCGTTGCGCGCTTTCCAGCAGCAACCTCTGTGGGGACCAGTCCAGACAATATATGGGCGTGATGGCACTCCTCATAGAGTTAGGGTTAACCCCTAACCCAATCTCTGTGGGGACCAGTCCAGACAATATATAGGTGTGATGGCACTCCTCATAGGCACACATCATTTTAAAACAAGACAATGTTTATCAAGTTTCTCAGTCAAGGTTTAGTTACAACTCTGGACTAATGCAAGATGGAAAGCAATGGATTAACATTGACTATTGATTTATATATTGAATTTAAAATGTTGATTAGCTGGGCATATTGGGTAATATGGATTCACCTCACTCAGTAAATAATAACCAATTATTCAGCCAAGCCATTTATTTGTCTCTTAATTCAGCCAAGCCATTTATTTGTCTCTTAATTCAGCCAAGGCTTATTTGGCACTTAATAGGCACTTATTATAGTCATCTTTTTATTTAACCTCTTGAGATGGGAAAACGGTTTAAAATAATAATAATAATTTGAATGTGTTGTTTATGACAGAAAGTTAAAATGAGGTGAAGTTTTAGTTATGAATATAAACTGGCAGTAATCTAGTGGCCTCGTCTTTGTAAAAGGCCCAACTTGTTTCTGATCAGGTTTCAGCTCGGCTGGGATACATATTTGATGTGGTTGAAATACTATCAGCTTTTATGATGCTGATAAAGATAGCACCTTTACAGACGGCCCCTAACTGTGCAGTGTTGCTTATAGGTTATTTATTTTGTATTATTTCATTTAATCTTTATTTAACTGATTTATACACCGAGTGTACAAAATAGTAAGGACACCTTCCTAATATTCAGTTACTTCCTCAATTCATCGGGGTATGGACTCTACAATGTGTTGAAAGCGTTCCACAGGGATACTGGCCCACGTTGACTCCTATGCTTCCCATGGTTGTCAAGTTGGCTGAATGTGCTTTGGGTGGTGGACTATGAGGTTGGAAAACCCAGCAGCTTTGCAGTTCTTGACACAACCCGGTGTACCTGGCATTTACTACCTTACCCCGCTCAAAGGCACTTAAATATCTTATCTTTCCCAATCACCCTCTGAATGGCACACACACAATCCATGTCTCAATTGTCTCCAGGCTTAAATATCCTTATTTAACCTGTCCCATCCTCTTCATCTACAAGTGACATCAATAAGGGATCATAGCTTTCACCTAGATTCACCTAGTCAGTCTGTCATGGAAAGAGCAGCTGTTCTTAATGTTTTGTCCAGTGTAAATTGCGCAATAATTCTACATTGATGGATATTTTTATGTAGTTTTCTTTTTATTCAACCTGTGGACTGCGGGTTATTAGACAACCCCCGCATCACTAGCTTGAATGTTCTGCAGCCTTGTAAAGAAAGGGAGGGGATGACTGGGAGGCATGTCGGCATTTATTGTCATGAATCTTACCCTGAAGGCAGTTCTGCAAAGTGGTCACTAGCTGGCACAGGCACTAAGTAATAACATTGGCTTTTAAACCTATCCTTAACCCTAACCACACTGCTAACCCCTACCTTAAATTAAGACCATAAAACTAAATATGTTTCCACAAATGTTTACGATATAGCCAATTTGGATATCTGGCATATCTAGTGGAAATCGCTCCATTCTGTCTCCAGGGGCCTGTTGCACAAAAGTAGAATTAAGACATCCGGGATAAATGACTCAGCTGAGCTCAATGAAGCCAAAACATGTGCGTCCAGGCTTAATTGGTTGCACAAAGACCAAGCCAGGATGAGCAGACACGGATTCATTAAACCAGGTGAAACCAATCCTGGATAGGTGCGCGCTCACGGCTCACTCAAATAGACCCCGCCACAGATTAACTGATTTACCATGGCAACTAGAGCCGCGTACTTTTCCCCGTCGGAAGCACAAATCCTCATGGAGGCATACGAGGAGGTAAAAGATATAATTAAGAAGAAAGGCAACACCGCCACAGTGATAAAGCAAAGAGAAAAAGCGTGGCAAAGTATTGCAGACCGCCTGAATGCGTAAGTAATGCACAATTACACACTCACCGCTCCGCTGAAACATCACAATTACAATTCAAATATTTAATTCACATCTCCAAAAATGTAGTTGTACTGTAATTATGAAACGGTTAAATATTTAATTGAAATGCACTGCAGATATGAGTGAAATTGTGTAAAGTAACTCCATCACACTGTATAAAGCTATGATAAATTTTTTGATATTTTTACTGAAAACAAGACAAAAATACCAAGTAATTTTTTGCAGTGTGACTCCATTAAATGTGTGTGTGTGTGTGTGTGTGTGTGTGTAGATTAAACATGAACGGGCCAAAACGGACATGGCAGCAGGTCAAAATCAAATACAAGAACATTCTGCAGAATGGTATGGTCCCTGACTAATATTTAACAAAGCACAAGCATATATTGTACCCAGAAGGTGCCTGCTCACACATTGTCTGTACTGTTTTAGCAGTGAAAAAGAATACCCACAGACAAGGCACGGGTGGTGGGTCACCAAAGGCTGACCTTACCCCAGCAGAGGACATGGCCTTGGAGCTAAATAAAGGCAGGCCCGTCTTAGAGGGGATCCCTAGGGGAAAGAGACGAGCATAGGTTCCTCCCAAGATGCCACCCGCTTCATTCAAGGTATGTCCTTCCATCTCTACATGGGATACAACCACATTCATATTGAATCAATTTGGACTGTCTGACTTTGGTTTACCTATTGCCTTGCAGTGTCTGGCAGCACTGTGTTCCTGTTAGAGCCACCAGCACAAGCACCAGACGATGCTGATCCAGTGAGTACTCCATCAAAGGCATACTGTAGGCCTGGCATGTCTTGTCTACTAGCTTCAATATGAATCCGATTAAATGTGATAGGGTGAAGGCCCCAGTGCAGCAGCAACAGCACATGATGGAGACGATGATGAGGAGGAGACCATCTCTCTGGATTCCAGAAGGCATGAGGTATCATGTTAAGACTGTGAAAGTACTATTTACTCTACAATGGTGAGGAGTCCTCATCAAAATCAAAAAATCTAATTTATTTTACAGGACCCAGATGCTATACAGTGGGAAAACCAGCCTGGCAACATAGTGCGTATTAATAAAAGGACACCACATCCTGCCAAATTCCAGCTGCGCTAATTGTATTGTGTTCACAGAGCTCACAAGCTATCAGAAAGTTGTATGGCAACCACCTCCGGCGCCAAATAGAACTGGCAGACATAGACATTCAGTACAAGAAGAAAAAGATGGAAAATCTTGCACTGGAGTCCGAAATAAAAAAGAGGACAATTAGGAAACTGGACCTTGAAATAAAAAAACTTGAGAGGGAGGTGAGATATGCCTTCAATGTACACTGTATGCTAACTGTAACACAAATGTATTAATCATTATTTTTCTTTCCTCCCCCAGCTCCAAGAAGATGACACAGCTCAAAATAAAAATTAGGTATATTCTCGTAAAGTCAAGTGAGCCATGACATATGAGCTCTTATTGTGAGCACACAGGACGGTGGCATCTTTCTAAGTTTTTTTTTATTTTCCCAGCAATCAGTACAACCAAGTCATCGTTATAAGGCATTGCCCTCTTTTGCCCACCCCCCCAGCACCAGGTGTGGCCACTAGCCTATATGAAGGCCCAAAATTGTGTGTTCCTTTCTGCTCTGACAATGGCATGCCCATTCGTGCGAGATGTGGTGGATGAAGAAGCACTTGTTCTGAGGAGAGCCTTCAGGCGAGAAAGGGTCTTCAGGGACCGGTTGGACCCACTGGCCTTCCCTGATGACCATCTATATGAAAGATACAGGTTTTCTGCAGATGGCATCAGGTATCTATGCAGACTACTGGGTCCCAGGATTAAGCACCGCACTGCACGGAGCCATGCACTGAGTGTGGAGCAAATGGTTTGTGTGGCCTTACGCTTTTTTGCTAGTGGAGCCTTCCTGTACTCAGTGGGGGATGCAGAACAGCTGAACAAGGCCACAATTTGCCGCACAATAAGGAGTGTGTGTCTGGCTATCAAAGCATTAGCAGATGTCTTCATCTCCTTCCCTGGCCACAGAAGACTCTGTGACATCAAAGAGGAGTTCTATAGGATTGCAGGTAAGAGGATCTACAAATTACAGGACAACTGTTAACACATAGTAGGATACTCATTACTTTGTGTGACAGGTTTCCCCAATGTCATTGGTGCAGTGGACTGCACACACAAGGATAAAAGCCCCCTCAGGTGCCCATGAGGCCGATTTTGTGAATAGGAAATCCTTTCACAGCATTAATGTTCAGGTGAACATAACTTTTTGATATTGTCCATTGACGAACACTCTGCATTGCCAGTGATGTGCATTGATTGGTGTAATATTCCTCATCTTATGATTTCAGATGGTCTGCAATGCTGACTGTGTGATCAGCAATGTTGTGGCAAAATGGCCTGTCTCAGTCCATGACTCCAGAATCTTTCGGGCCTCTGAAATCTATCAGTGCCTATCACAAGGTAAGCCACACAACCCCTATTTATAACCATCATGGCTGTGTCAAGAATATCACTGTGTTTATGAGGTAGTAATGATGAGATTTTGTGTTGACAGGTGAATTCTCTGGTGTGTTGCTGGGAGACAGGGGGTATGGCTGCCAGCCTTTTCTCCTGACACCTTTCACAGACCCCCAGGAAGCACAGCAGGCCTACAACCATGCCCATGCCAGGACCAGGGCCAGAGTTGAAATGACCTTTGGCCTCCTGAAGGCACGCTTTCACTGCCTTCACAAATTAAGGGTCAGCCCTGTTAGGGCATGTGATATTACTGTGGCTTGTGCTGTCCTCCACAATGTGGCCTGCCTGAGGAAGGAGAGGGCCCCCAGAGTGCCACCAGCCATGGACTGGGACAATCCGGCAATCTTCCCTGATGACGACAGTGGTCGGCTGCTGAGGGACCAATATGTGTTGAATTATTTTAGTTAGTATGTGTGCTTTCAATTTTGGTTAAATATGTCCTGCGGTGGCAGAGGAATTTGGGTTTTTTTGGGTTCGTTTTTTGACGAATTTGGCCTCTTATGATGTTTGTGCGGTAGACTGTGTGTAATACAAGGCTGCAGGGAGGCTACTGCATCCATTCATTTGTCTGTTCAGTTGATGTTTATGGATTTGTCCTGCATTTATTTTAGTGTGCAGACATGCAGGGTGTGTTATATACAGACCTTTGAATGTGTATGTATAATTTTGTATAATATGCTTGGATTCTGTGCTTTCCATCTTGTAGAGTCACTGTGACTTCAGTTTCGAAAGGAGCTGATGGTTTACCTGCTTTGTTTTGTCCTTATTCAATAAAGGAACATAATGTTACACATTGTGTTTTTATATTCATATGGAATGTGTATTTGTTTATATGACAGAGTACTAGGGCCACACTGAAGAAAAAGGATAAAGTCATACATTTATGAGGCTGGTTCTTTCTGCAGAAAAGCTACATATTGTTTTTACAGTTTTGATACTTATGACAATGTGATACTTAATATTCTGGCACATCAGCATGTCTTTGTTTATGAAACCATACTGAAGTACAATTTCACGAAATGCCCCACATCTGTCATTTTAACAACTGTCCTCCTTTAAAACAACTGGTTACAATATTATGACTTGTGTTTTTTTCCCTCTGTGGCCCTAATATTCTATCATTTTATATATAGCCTTATAGTCTATGGGAAACTGTAAATTATCTAATGATAGCAACATCTAAAAATCATTTTTTATCCAAAATCATTGAAATTAATGATCACAAACGTTTAAATAATAACAGTGGGTCTAGTTATGTGATAACAATGTATAGTGAGCAGTGAAATAACTATTGGTTTCCATTTGTGGTGACTGCTGACTGACATTAGGGATGAGATTAAATAGATCCTGGAATTTAGCCTGGTCTGGAGCAGGCTAGCTCCACAGAATAAATCTCCATGGTAATTTATACCATAACATATCCTCCTGCCCCCTATCCATCTTTAGTGCAACCGGATTACGGATCAATTGAGCCAGGATCACCAAGATATCCTGGCTTAATCCCTTATCCTAGTTTTGTGCAACAGGCCCCAGGGCTCGATTCATGACAAACATCAACCTGCAACTGGGAGAGGCAATGTCAAATCCATGACTAAATTGGTTTGACAATTAAGGTGCTTTTTCTTGTTTTAAGTGTTATTATGAAAATACAATATTTCCATGTACCATTATGGAGCATATATCCATATACAATTGTACAACTTGTTTTTCAACATAAAAGACAACAAATGATCCCATTGGTATTTTACCAGTGTTATTGTAAGAGTTTAAATGTTTAAACAGAGGATACATCTAAAACAGTATAAAACAAGTGCAGTATGTCACTTTAACGTCACACTATAACTTAATGGGAGTCTTGTGGAAAGACTGCATGTTGTTTTGAGTGTTTTGAGTGCATGTTGTTTTGAGTCTTCATCAACATTTGCAGACTATTCCTGTAATATTTTCAGCACTTGTCAGATGGCAACAGCCTAGTCGGCTGCAGACATTCATAAGGAGTTCAAGTGGTTTATTTGCCATTTGCAGGTAATAATAAAACATACATTAGAATTCCTTGTTGGAGCTCTCTCACATACAGGACAGTATATACCAGTGTAGGCTGTTGAGGGGAGGAAGGCTCATAGTACATACATTAGAATTCCTTGTTGGAGCTCTCTCACATACAGGACAGTATATACAAGTGTAGGCTGTTGAGGGGAGGAAGGCTCATAGTGGCGAAGAAAATGGAATCAAACACATGGAAAAAATGCCACATATTCCACTACAGCCATTACCATGAGCCTGTCCTCACCAATTAAGGTCCCACCAACTTCCTGTGGTACATACAAGTTAAACAGTCAAATATATCATAAGAACGTCAATAAAAATGCAAAGTGTGAAGATCCTAAAATAAAAAAAGTTTCAGTCATGTTCTAAAAGTCTGATGAAAACAATTTAGGGATAGAAACTGTTCTAGAACCTGTGATCCTGAAACTGAAACCGTTTCTGGATCACAGGTTCTAGAGATTACAAATCCCGTTGTTTTTACTGGGGAATCCAACCTTGCACGCATTCCTAGTTTTACTGACACTATACACAGACAGATAGCTTTCCGTGAGCAACCTTCAGACATATTGCAGGAGTGATAGGCAAGCGGGAGAAACAGCAAAACACACAGAAGGTTGTTCTATCAGTGGGTCTTGTTAACGGCTTGAACCAGCAGTACACCACTACTGAATAAAACTGAAGTTTTTCGTCATGCACAGGTTTATGTTCCCATCATACATTTTTCGGATGAGCTTTCATGGGAAAAGCAGGAGGTACTGAATCAATTGAACAAGTATATTCAGAAATATTGTAGGGAACTATTGGATCTGAATAAACTTAGATTTCACACAATGCAGGATGATCCAATACATTGGAGACCAGATACAGCTGTTAACATTTTAAATTACTGGCTAGACCAGTTAAACTATTAAGAGGGGAAGAGTGTATTGGTATTACTCCCCAGCACTCTAATGTACTGAATTTATCGATTACTTTTAGACTTACAGCGGCAGAACAGCAACTTCTGGAGAAGGGCCTTATGTTTATTCCGACACCCGCTAAGATCGATCGTATGGAACTCAGGAGGGATCTGCACACTTATCATAGAAAATTAAAAGGACTTGATCATTTTAATTATAATACTGACAACCAAAGAGTACCATTTATTGGTCCATCACACTGGGAGCCTAAGCTACAGGGAGTGTCTAATACGATGCAGACTTTAATTCAAAGGGACTCTACTTCCTTTAGTACATTTAGGTTCTATATGGCAGGAAAAGATAATCTTACAAAACAAGAACGGAATTCCTTAAATTCCTTAAGTAAGAATTCAAACATAGTTATAAAACCAGCGGATAAAGGATCAACGATTGTTATATTGGATAAAACCCAGTATCTGATAGAGGCAAATAGGCAATTGAGTAATTCTAAACATTATAGACCACTGACTCATTCATTGCAACAGGAGACCCAGAGAAAAATGAGGCAGATTATAGGGGAACTTTGTGAGAATAAATACATTACACACACAAATGTTTTACCTGTATGGACCAGATACCCCGCGCCCCAGACAATTTTATTTGTTGCCTAAAATCCACAAACCTCCTGAGGCTTGGACCATTCCTTCAGAGGTTCCATGTGGTAGGCCGATTGTATCGGATTGTGGTTCTGAATTATATAGAATAGCGGAGTATTTTGATTATTTAATAAATCCTCTGTCACGGAAACATCAAAGCTTCATTAAAGACACGTATGAATTTGTGACAAAATTGAAAGAAATTAGTGTGCCTCAAGAAACTGTTTTTTTTTTCAATTGATATTGACTCCTTGTATACCAACATTGACACCAATGTGGGTCTTAGAACAATCCAAAAAAAAAATCCATAAATATCCAGACCTGCATAGGTCAACTCCACTGCATTTATTGGTTCAATGAGACCTTTCAGCAATCCATACTCAGTTGGACCCAAACCACTGAGAAATACGTCTCCTTTCTTTCCATCTTTGATTTAATTTGCAGCCAGCCAACGCTCAAAACGCTCTAAATGGGAATCAAAATCCTCTTTTGTAGCCTCAAACTCTAGTACTCGACCAATGGTTGCCATTTTCTACATACATTTTTTTTTGTTTCCTCATTCCTTTTATTCCTTCATTTTCAGAATGTTCATTCTATTCCTCACTTTCTCAATTTCAGAAGTTTCTGCAATTTCTTCATTCTCTGCACTCATTTGTAATAATTTTACGCTTGTTCTATTTAGTCGTTCAAATTTTTTTTTTTACAATATTTATCCGCTGAGATCGCCTATTTTCAATGGGTTCAATGACAGTTCTTAATTTAAACACCAGAGGGCAGTGTCGCTATTCTGGACTCCAATAGGCTTGCTACTTGGCAGCTCCCGAACACTGTAAAATCTGTCATCAAGGCGAAGGGTGGCTACTTTGAATAATCTCAAATATAAAATATTGTAGCGACCAGGGTCGTTAAAATATATTTTGATTTGTTTAACACTTTTTTGCTTACTAGATGATTCCATATGTGTTCTTTCATAGTTGATGTCTTCACTATTATTCTACAATGTAGAATATAGTAAAACATAAAGAAAAACCCTTGAATGAGTAGGTGTGTCCAAACTCTTGACTGGTACTGTATGCTTCAGTAAGGCTGGTTTCTTAGCATTCATAGCAATAGTTATCAACTGTGCGCAGAGATGGAACGTAAATCACAGAAAATATATATTGTGGTGGAAACTGCAGATACGTATTTTGGTAAACGAGATCTGACTTCAGAAGAGTTACAGGGTGTGTTGAGGGATGGTGTTCTGTCTTCCCAGGTCGTTGGCATGGTGCAGGTGCAGATAGCATCAAAGTAGTAGAATGGGGTAGAGGGTTATTAATGAGTGAAGTTTTTTAAATGGAATAGTGGTGTATAGGTGTAGGGTTAGTTGGTGGTGCAATTATTAATATTTATTTTCATTTTACGAGCAAGAATAATTCAGATAGGTTGGCCGTGACTGGCCTCACACTTCAGTACAGTAGGTGGCAGTGCACCTTAAAGTTGTATCCGCAGACCCATCTCCAACGAAGAAGAAGAGCGCCTCTGTCTCCAGTCAGCAAGGAAAGGTGTCGTTTTCAAGACTGCAACAAACTGGTAGCTATTTGAGGTGCTGTTGAAATAACATTCATTTCCTAAATAGAGATTAATGGACGTTATCCTGAAAAGCACTGATTACAAATGATTTAAATCTTTATGCACGATTAGACAACTTTGCACAATTTAGGTGGCTAGTTAGCAAGCCTGTCTTGACTTCTCATAATTGGCTAGCTAAGCTGCCAGGCAGGCAGAAGTTCGCTAGCAGCTACAGTACCTCTTTTGAAACATGATCACAAGTAGCTAGCCAACGTAGTTCGTTGAAGGTGACATTGAAGCTGGTTTGTTATGTCCCACCCCACCCTGATCAAATGGCTTTCCGGCTAACGTTAGCTGCCTAACTATGTAGCATGCTGTAACCAGCTTGCGGGCTAAGTGTGTCTGCAGTTAGTTAGTCTGTTATGCTGTCAGACGGATTAAAAAAACCCACATGTTTAACTAGGCAAGTCAGTTAAGATCACATTATTATTTACAATGACGGCCTACAAAAAAATGCCCTTTTCCGGGGATGGAGATTAAACCTACATAAAAAAAAATATATATATATATAAAAATATAGGGCAAAACGCGCATCACGACAAGAGGCACCACTAACGTTACATAGAGACCTAAAACAACATAGCATGGCAACAACACATGGTTCTGGGGTCGAAATAATCAAGGGACACAACAGTGTAAAGCTGTTGGGAAATAGCCGTAAGTATCGGACTACACTTGAATTACTCTAGTCACAACGCGGCTTTTCCAAGATCAGGGAGACGAATTTCATTTGTAAACAACCGCTGCAGAATAACAGTGAAATTCTTAATTACGTGCCCTTCCTAACAATGCAGAGAGGAAAAATATGAAACAAAATAATGAGGAATAAATACACAATGACTAACGATACCATGGCTATATATACTGGGTACCAGTACCGATATGTAACTTTACATAACGTATACAGCACCAGTCAAAAATGTGGATAGCCTACGCATTCCAGGGTTTTTATTTTATTTTTGACTTTTCTACATTGTAGAATAATAGTGAAGACAACTATGAAATAACACATGGAACCAAAGTGTTAAACACATCCAAATATATTTTAAATGTGAGATTATTCAAAGTAGCCACCCTTTGCCTTGACAGCTTTGCACACACTTGGCATTCTCTCAACCAACTTCATGATGTAGTCAACTGGAATGAATTTCAATTAACAGATGTGCCTTGTTAAGTTAATTTGTGGAATGTTCCTTAATGCATTTGAGCCAATCAGTTGTGTTGTGACAAGGTAGGGGTGGTACAGAAGGTATTTGGTAAAGGACCAAGTCCATATTATGGCAAACTCAAATTAGCAAAGAGAAATTAGTCCATTCATTACTTGAACCCTTTTGTCTTAAGTATCAAAAATGACCTGCCACTATGTTTAACAGCAGAAAACACCCTAAATTGTATTTTTTCAACTTTAAATTATTTCCTAGAGTGACCCCAACATTAGAAAAAGTGAAACATTGCCTTTGTTCATATTTCCATGAATGCTGTACACCACCAGGGTACAAAGATTCTTTGGGTCATTTTTATCCAGGTAGTTATTTACATACCAACAATGAGAAATTGAGATTGTGTGCTACTGATTGAACTTAGACGTGCATGTGCAGCATCTCCCCTCCACGACCCCTCACATGACTCAAGTTCACAGACAAAATAAACAATTTCAGACTAACTAAATATTGTTTGCAAATGGTGAATGCAGTCAGAGGCTATAAAGGTGCTGCAGATGACAGTCCCTCCAGTTCTCTCTCTGCTGAAGCCATGAGTGCAACGTTTCAGTGCCCAACAGGTCGTAGATCTGATTTTTATTTTCTTCAGATGTCCAGGAGAAACAAGAAAACACTGGTTTAGAAGAGGTATCTAAAGAAGAAGATGGGGAAGAATACAACCCAGAGCACGATGCATCATCTTCAGATGGAGAAAACCCCCAAGCTGAAAGATACATTTTTTTCAAAGAACAGCAAAATAACATGGTCCTTGTCACCATATGACAATCAGGGCAGGAAGGCAGCACAAAAGTCATAAGGATGGGCCCATAAGGCATGCAGTTGCCCAGGACATTACCTCAACATTCTACATGTTCACACCAGCCATCGAAAAAAATCATCCTGGAAATGACAAAATTGGAGACAACTCGAAAAGGATGGATGAGATTGACCTGCGTGTCTAGATAGGGCTGCTAATCTTAGCGGGTGTGTATAGGTCCCGAGGCGAGGCTACATGTCGTCTCTGGGATGCAGAGAGTGGAAGGGCGATTTTCCGTGCCATGATGCCACAGTCTTTCACATGGTCTCAAGAATGAGTCAAGATGTGTGAGAGACAAACTGGCAGCCATAAGAAGTGGGTGGAGTGTCTGCCATACCTCTACAACCCTGGGCCTAAAGAAACTGGTTATATTCAGAGGTACATTTTTATTTTCATATCTGTCATGTGATTCACTGTTAATTTTATTATGTATTGCTGTAATATCATTGATTTTAAGTGATTGTTTTCTGTGACAAACTAATTACTGACCGTAATCTCTTGTCTAAAGGTCACTGTCCTGTCCGGCAGTACATGCCCAGCATGCCAGCAAAGTATGGCGTCAAGATATGGGTGGCCTGCCTGTGACACACAATTCAGCTACGCTTGGAAGATGCAAGTCTACACAGGGAAGCTGACCAGTGGAGGCCCGGAGAAGAACCAGGTGATGCAGTTTGTGCTTGGTATGACAGATGGACTGAGGGGGCACAATGTCACGTGTGACAATTTCTTCGCCTCTTATCAACTCAGCCAGCAGCTCCAGAAGATGATCACCATGGTTGGCACAGTTAGAAAGAACAAGCCTGAGATCCCCCTGCACTCCTCACAACAAGGGGGAGAGAGGCCTTCTCATCAAAGTTTGCCTTCACCACCACTCGAGTTTCTTACCTCACAAAGAGGAACAAGAATATGGTCCTCCTGAGCACACTGCACAAAACGGCTAAGATCAGTGATCATAAGGACAGGAAGCCAGACATCATCCTGGACTACATCCACAACAAAAGAGGTGTGGACAAGGTGATTGGAACTGACAGCTGCAGGATGACTGCCCGCTGGCCCCTGGTCATCTTCCATAACATTGATGTGTCCTCATACAATGCCTTTGTGATATGGAACAAGATCAATCCTACCTGGATGCCTGATAAGTGGAACAAGAGGCTGTTCCTGGAGCAGCTGGGAAAGGCTCTTGTAACCCCACACATTCAAAGAAAAAAGAGCCAAAGGACTGTAAAACAAATACTATGTGCTGCACATGTGAGAAATACATCTGTAAAGTCCATGCACACACACTTGCATACTTTCCTACATGTGCTAAGTAGAGTTCATTGATTTATGTTCACATTTTTGTTTTGTATCTAGTTTGATCTAATTTATTGTTTATACACCTTGTGGGTGGGGGCAATGGTTAAAAAATGTGAGAAGACTAGTATTTTGTAGTTGAATTCCTCATTGTACAGTATAAGAATGTATCACTATGTTGCCAAAAAAGTTCGACTTATTGTTTCCCTTCAATAAAATGCAATCAAGACTACTTTTTTACATTTCTGCTTCTTTCTTAGGCAATACAAGTGCTGTCTCTTGCACACAAGTTTACACCTATGCAGTACCTTAAGCAATAATAATAATAAACCTCTACTTTAGTAAAGAACTATTGGTAGGTGTGTTGTTAAAGAGTGGTGTAGACTGCATTTAATCAATCTTTCTGCATTGTGAAGAGGGAAAACCCAGATATTAAAAGTTTGATGGGTTGTTTCTTCATGCAAAATAGATTTGGGATTTAAAATTCAATTAAGCTACTTTATTTTAGGGGTTTAGTGAAGGCGGGTCACTTTTTTTACAAGGGGAGTATACAGAATGTTTAGACTACACAAGGGTTGTTTAAGACATGAAGGAAGGTCAGTCAATCTGGAGAATTTCAAGGACTTTGAAAGATTTTTAAGTTGTATTTGCAAAAACCAAGTGCTATGATGAAACTGGCTCTCATGAGGACCGCCACAGGAAAGGAAGACCGAGTTACCTCTGCTGCAGAGGACAAGATCATTAGTTAACTGCACCTCAAATAAATGCTTCAGAGTTCAAGTAACAGACATCTCAACATCAACTGTTCAGAGGAGATTGTGTGAATCAGGTCATGGTCGAATTGCTGCAAAGAAACCACTAATAAGAGACTTGCTTGGGTCAAGAAACACGAGCAATGGACATCAGGTGGAAATCTGTCCTTTTGTCTGATCAGTCCAAATTTGAGATTTTTTTGATCCAACCACTGTCTTTGAGATGCAGAGTAGGTGAACGGATGATCTCTGCATGTGTGGTTCCCACCGTGAAGCGTGGAGGTGGTGGTGTGATGGTGCTTTGCTGGTGACACTGTCAGTGATTTAATTAGAATTCAAGGCACACTTAACCAGCACGGCTACCACAGCATTCTGTAGCGATATGCCATCCTATCTAGTTTGGTCTTAGTGGGACTATCATTTGTTTTTAAACAGGACAATAACCCAACACACCTCCAGGCTGTGTAAGGACTATAAGAAGGAGAGTGATGGAGTGCTGCATCAGATGACCTGGCCTCCACAATCACCCGACCTCAACCCAATTGAGATGGTTTAGGATGAGTTGGACCGCAGAGTGAAGGAAAAGCAGCCAGCAAAGGCTCAGCATATGTGGGAACTGTTGGAAAAGCATTCCAGGTTAAGTTGGTTGAGAGAATGCCAAGAGTGTGCAAAACTGTCAAAGGATGTCTACCTTGAAGAATCTGAAATACAAAATATAATTTGACTGAACACTTCTGTTACTGCATTGTTTCATAGTTTTGATGTCCTCACTATTATTCTACAATGTAGAAAAGTCAAAATAAAGAAAAACCCTTGAATGAGTAGGTGTGTCAACTTTTGACTGGTACTGTAGGTAGGGATAAAGTGACTATGCAACAGGATAGATGAACAGTAGCAGCAGCGTATAGTGCCTTTGGAAAAGTATTCAGACCCCTTGACTTTTTCCAACATTTTGTTAGGTTACAGCCATATTCAAACTGATGAAATCTTTTATTTATTTTTCCCCTCAATCTATATACAAGATCCCATAATGACAAAGCAAAAAAAGGTTTTTAGAAATGTTTGCTAATAAAATAAACAAATATTACATTTACACAAGTGTAAGATGGTTGGAGAGGATGGCTGCCGTTTCATGTGCTCTTAATTAACCAACAGTACTATTTTGTTTGTTTTCTAAGCATTGTTTGTAACTTATTTTGTAGATAATGTTGCTGCTACCATCTCTTATGACAAAAAGATCATATCAAAATCAGAACTGCGATTACCCATCTTGAACTGGACGAATAATTTCTCTTAAATGAGTCAGACAAGAGGGATTTACTCCAGACACCTGAACAGGCCCTCATCCCCGTCATTCACAGGAGATAAGAGACGGAAAAGATATCGAAAAAAGAGATCGGGGGGCCTGGAGGATCTGCAGATGATTGGCTAATCTGCCCTTGCCATCCGTACTACTGGCCAACGTACAATCTCTGGAAAATAAATTTGACATGCTAAAAGCACTTATATATCTTATGTTTCACTGAGAAGTGGCCAAACAACGACATTAATAAAATGCATCTGGCGGGTTATACACTGCATCGGCAGAATAGAACAGCAGCCTCTGGGTAGACAACGGGTGACGGTCTATGTATATTTGTAAACAACAGCTGGTGCACGATATCTAAGGAAGTCTCAAGGTTTTACCTGTCTGAGGTAGTGTGATCAACAGCTTATCATGAAATACTCTACCTAGAGAGTTTTCATCTGTATTTTTCATAGCTGTCTACATACCACCACAGACTGATGCTGGCACTAAGACCACACTCAATGAGCTGTATACCGCCATTTGCAAAGAGGAAAACGCTCATCCAGAGGCGGAGCTCCTGGTGGCCGGGGACTTCAAATCCGTTTTACCTCATTTCTATCAGCATGGTAAATGTGCAACCAGAGGGAAAAACACTCAAGACCACCTTTACTCCACACACAGAGACGCGTACAAAGCTCTCCCTCGCCCTCCATTTGGCAAATCTGACCATGACTTTATCCTTCTTATTCCTGCTTACAAACTAAAATTAAAGCAGGAAGCACCAGTGACTAGATCAATAAAAAAAGTGATCAGATGAAGCAGATGCTAAGCTACAGGACTGCTTTGCTATCACAGACTGGAATATGTTCCGGGATTCTTCTGATGGCATTGAGTACACCACATCTCTGGCTTCATCAATAAGTGCATCGATGACGTCGTCCCCACAGTGACTGTATGTACATATGTGGACACAGAGGAACTTGAAGCTCTCAACCTACTCCACTAGAGCCCCGTGGATGGGGGCATGCTCGACCCTCTGTTTCCTGTAGTCCATTATCGGCTCCTTTGTCTTGCTACATTGAGTGAGAGGTTGTTGTCCTGGCAGGTCACTGACTTCCCTATAGACGGTCTCATCGTCGTCGGTGATCAGGCCTACCACCGTCATGTTGTCAGTAAACTTGATGTTGGAGTCGTGCGCGGCCATGCAGTGAACGGGGGGTACAGGAGTGTTGAGGGTCAGCATGGCGGATGTGTTGTTGCCTACCCTCACTATATGGGGCGGCCTGTTAGGAAGTCCAGGATCCAGTTGCAGAGGGAGGTGTTCAGTTCCAGGGTCCTGAGCTTGGAGGGCACTAATGGTGTTGAACACTGGTCAATGAACAGAATTCTCTAATAAATTGATAAGATTGAAGTACTGCTAGTTTTGTTTTTTTCATCAGCATGCTGGGCTAGCTAATGCTTTAGCAGCCCATTGGATTCCATGAAAATGCGAAGCCTAGCATTGGTTGCTTTAATATTAGCTTGCCTAGAATACTGACGGAAATGTTTCATTGTAATTCTCCTCGTTTTTAAACATCTTGATTTGTCAGTTGGCGTAATAGTACACTGACATCTCCCATCACTGGATTGAGGTGCGTTTTCCAAGACATTGCCACGTTCCGACTAGAGAATGTAATTAACATGTAGTCAGATTCTTATAGCTACAAGGGAAACAGAGTTAAGTTGAGTAGCTAGCTAGTTGTACATTGCTGTTATTCTGAAACCAGACTTTCACCTCTGGTCCAGTAACCTGCTACTGCTGGTGACTTAGTGGGGGGACAGGGTCAGAGAGAAATAACCCTGTGTGTCTGCTTACAGGGATCCAGGCAGAGAGAAAGGTGGAAGGAGACGGCTGGACTGACAATGACCACTGAAGGGGATCCCAGCCTCTCTGCCAAACTGCTGCAACTGGTGCTGCTGTCCACCTACTGGGGCATGCAGATCTGGTTTACCTGCATATCAAGTAAGTAACTTGACCTCTGATCCCCTTAACCCTGTGAGAGGGTGTGTGTTGGGGTGTATGATGGACAGTACTCCTATAGGGCTCCTGTGTGTTTTTGATCAGGCTTTGTGATGGACAGCCACCTGAACAGACACACATTTGGTTTGATCCAGAGCAGACTGGTTCCATTCTACCTTCACCTGGGCTCTCTCTGTGCCTTCCTCAACCTGACGCTGTTTGCTGTCTACCACCCTGCAGACCTGCTAGATGACAGAGAGGCCTTCCAGGTAACCCGGACCCTTGACCCTACCACCCTGCTAGATGACAAGGAAAATTTCAATTGCATACTCATCTCCTTCTCAAAACCCATTGGATGAGAAAGCCAGAGGTCCCTCCCTTCAGACCTTCTCCTCCAATGGGTTATGAAAAGGAGAGGACATGAAGTATGCAACAGATTCTCCCAGGGAGACCTTCCAGGTACACGAGGAGTCCTGACCGTGGGAGAATCCTCACCTCATAACCCATTGGAGAAGGTCCGAAGGGAGGGACCTCTGGCTCTCTCAATGGGTTTTGAGAAGGAGACGAGAATGCAATTGAGATTCTCCCCCAGATCTGTAACCTTGTCAGGGACTCATTCCTCTATGCAGCTGCTTTCATACATTGATACACTTTATCTGTCTCGCTGTAGATTGGGGTATACTTCCTGTGTGTGTCGGTAGCAGCGGTCAACGCCCAGTGGTTCGGTCAGATGACATCAGAGATAATGGAAGACATGCATCTAATGGAGCAAGCACAAGGATTGGGCCAGGACATTGGTCTATCTACCAATAGGGAGGCTTACGCCAAGCTGTGTGAGACAGACGGAAGATACAGGCGTCTGTCTGGTCGGCTGTGGCTTTACAGACTGTTGTCTTCGCTGTGTAACATCTGCTGCATTACCTGCAATGCATACAGCCTGTACTACCTAGCAGAGAACCTTACTTCACTATAGCACAGTTACCAAATCTGCAGTATCTATTGGCTGGGGAAATATGGATGGTAAGTCCACGGGTGGCTGGAGTGAATGGTATCGACACATTAAAATCATGGTTTCATACCATTCACATTACTATGAGCCGCCCTACCCTCACCAGCCTCTCGTGGTTAAGTCCAGCAACACTCAGGTTTGTTCTTTTTCAAGCCATTTTAATCTTCTATTTTATTAAACTAGAGGAGAGATGTATTTTATTAAACTAGAGGAGAGATGGGGGGGATGCATTTTATTCTACTGGAGAGATGGAGGGATGTATTTAATTAAACTAGGAGAGGTGGAGGGATATATTTTATTAAACTAGAGGAGAGATGTATTTTATTAAACTAGAGGAGAGATGCATTTTATTCTACGAAAGGAGGGATGCATTTTATTCTAGAGAGATGGAGGGATGTATTTAATTAAACTAGAGGTGGAGGGATATATTTTATTAAACTAGAGGAGAGATGGAGGGATGCATTTTATTCTACGAAAGGAGGGATGCATTTTATTCTACTAGAGAGATGGAGGGATGTATTTAATTAAACTAGGAGAGGTGGAGGGATGTATTTTATTAAACTAGAGGAGAGATGGAGGGATGCATTTTATTCTACTAAAGGAGAGATGGAGGGATGTATTTTATTCTACTAGAGGAGAGATGGAGGGATGCATTTTATTAAACTAGAGGGATGTATTTTATTCTACTAGAGGAGAGATGGAGGGATGCATTTTATCAAACTAGAGGAGGGATGTATTTTATTAAACTAGAGGAGAGATGGAGGGATGTATTTAATTAAACTAGGAGAGAGGGAGGGATGTATTGTATTCTACTAGAGGAGATATGGAGGGATGCATTTTATTAAACTAGAGGAGAGATGGAGGGATGCATTTTATTCTACTAGAGGAGAGATGGAGGGATGCATTTTATTCTACTAGAGAGATGGAGGGATCTATTTAATTAAACTAGGAGAGGTGGAGGGATGTATTTTATTAAACTAGAGGAGAGATGGAGGGATGCATTTTATTCTACTGGAGGAGAGATGGAGGGATACATTGTATTCTACTGGAGGAGAGATGCATTTTATTAAACTAGAGGAGAGATGTATTTTATTAAACTAGATGAGATATGTATTTTATTAAACTAGAGGAGAGATGTATTTTATTAAACTAGATGAGAGATGGAGGGATGTATTTTATTCTACTAAAGGAGAGATGGAGGGATGTATTTTATTTTACTAAAGGAGAGATGGAGAGATGCATTTTATTAAACTAGGAGAGATGGAGGGATGTATTTTATTCTACTAAAGGAGAGATGGAGGGATGCATTTTATTCTACTAGAGAGATGGAGGGATGTATTTAATTAAACTAGGAGAGATGGAGGGATGTATTGTATTCTACGAGAGGAGATATGGAGGGATGCATTTTATTAAACTAGAGGAGGGATGTATTTTATTAAACTAGAGGAGAGATGGTGGGATGCATTTTATTCTACTAGAGAGATGGAGGGATGTATTTAATTAAACTAGGAGAGGTGGAGGGATGTATTTTATTCTACTAAAGGAGAGATGGAGGGATGCATTTTATTAAACTAGAGGGATGTATTTTATTCTACTAGAGGAGAGATGGAGGGATGCATTTTATTAAACTAGAGGAGGGATGGAGGGATGTATTTTATTCTACTAAAGGAGAGATGGAGGGATGCATTTTATTAAACTAGAGGGATGTATTTTATTCTACTAGAGGAGAGATGGAGGGATGCATTTTATTAAACTAGAGGAGGGATGTATTTTATTAAACTAGAGGAGAGATGGAGGGATGTATTGTATTCTACTAGAGGAGATATGTAGGGATGCATTTTATTAAACTAGAGGAGAGATGGAGGGATGCATTTTATTCTACTAGAGAGATGGAGGGATGTATTTAATTAAACTAGGAGAGGTGGAGGGATGTATTTTATTAAACTAGAGGAGAGATGGAGGGATGCATTTTATTCTACTAGAGAGATGGAGGGATGTTTTTAATTAAACTAGGAGAGGTGGAGGGATGTATTTTATTAAACTAGAGGAGAGATGGAGGGATGCATTTTATTCTACTAAAGGAGAGATGGAGGGATGTATTTTATTCTACTAGAGGAGAGATGGAGGGATGCATTTTATTAAACTAGAGGAGGGATGTATTTTATTAAACTAGAGGAGAGATGGAGGGATGTATTTAATTAAACTAGGAGAGATGGAGGGATGTATTGTATTCTACTAGAGGAGATATGGAGGGATGCATTTTATTAAACTAGAGGAGGGATGTATTTTATTAAACTAGAGGAGAGATGGAGGGATGCATTTTATTCTACTAGAGGAGAGATGGAGGGATGCATTTTATTCTACTAGAGAGATGGAGGGATGTATTTTATTAAACTAGAGGAGAGATGGAGGGATGCATTTTATTAAACTAGAGGGATGTATTTTATTAAACTAGAGGAGAGATGGAGGAATGCATTTTATTCTACTAGAGAGATGGAGGGATGTATTTAATTAAACTAGGAGAGGTGGAGGGATGTATTTTATTAAACTAGAGGAGAGATGTATTTTATTAAACTAGATGAGAGATGGAGGGATGTATTTTATTCTACTAAAGGAGAGATGGAGGGATGTATTTTATTCTACTAGAGGAGAGATGGAGGGATGTATTTAATTAAACTAGGAGAGGTGGAGGGATGTATTTTATTAAACTAGAGGAGAGATGGAGGGATGCATTTTATTCTACTGGAGGAGAGATGTATTTTATTAAACTAGAGGAGAGATGGAGAGATGTATTTTATTAAACTAGGAGAGATGGCGGGATGTATTTTATTCTACTAAAGGAGAGATGGAGGGATGCATTTTATTCTACTAGAGAGATGGAGGGATGTATTTAATTAAACTAGGAGAGGTGGAGGGATGTATTTTATTAAACTAGAGATGGAGGGATGCATTTTATTCTACTGGAGGAGAGATGTATTTTATTCTACTAAAGGAGAGATGGAGGGATGCATTTTATTCTACTAAAGGAGAGATGGAGGGATGCATTTTATTCTACTAAAGGAGAGATGGAGGGATGTATTTTATTCTACTAGAGAGATGGAGGGATGTACTTTATTCTACTAGGAGAGATGGAGGGATGTACTTTATTCTACTAGAGGAGAGATGGAGGGATGTATTTTATTCTACTAGAGAGATGGAGGGGTGTATTTTATTCTACTAAAGGAGAGATGAAGGGATGCATTTTATTCTACTAAAGGAGAGATGGAGGGATGCATTTTATTCTACTGGAGGAGAGATGGAGGGATACATTTTATTCTACTGGAGGAGAGATGGAGGGATGCATTTTATTCTACTGGAGGAGAGATGCATTTTATTCTACTGGAGGAGAGATGCATTTTATTAAACTAGAGGAGAGATGTATTTTATTGAACTAGAGGAGAAATGTATTTTATTAAACTAGATGAGAGATGTATTTTATTAAAACTAGATGAGATGTATTTTATTCTACTAGAGGAGAGATGGAGGGATGTATTTTATTTAACTAGAGGAGATATGGAGGGATGTATTTTATTAAACTAGAGGAGAGATGTATTTTATTAAACTAGATGAGAGATGGAGGGATGTATTTTATTCTACTGGAGGAGAGATGTATTTTATTCTACTAGAGGAGAGATGGAGGGATGCATTTTATTCTACTAAAGGAGAGATGGAGGGATGTATTTTATTCTACTGGAGGAGAGATGTATTTTATTAAACTAGAGGAGAGATGGAGGGATGTATTTTATTCTACTGGAGGAGAGATGGATTTTATTAAACTAGAGGAGAGATGTATTTTATTAAACTAGATGAGAGATGTATTTTATTCTACTGGAGGAGAGATGGAGGGATGTATTTTATTAAACTAGAGGAGAGATGGAGAGTTGTATTTTATTAAACTCAAGGAGAGATGCATTTTATTAAACTAGATGAGAGATGGAGGGATGCATTTTATTCTACTAAAGGAGGGATGCATTTTATTCTACTAGAGATGGAGGGATGTATTTAATTAAACGAGGAGAGGTGGAGGGATGTATTTTATTAAACTCGAGGAGAGATGTATTTTATTAAACTAGATGACATGCATTTTATTCTACTAAAGGAGAGATGGAGGGATGTATTTTATTCTACTAAAAGAGAGATGGAGGGATGTATTTTATTCTACTGGAGGAGAGATGTATTTTATTCTACTAGAGGAGAGATGGAGGGATGCATTTTATTCTACTAAAGGAGAGATGGAGGGATGCATTTTATTCTACTAGAGGAGAGATGTATTTTATTAAACTAGATGAGAGATGGAGGGATGTATTTTATTCTACTGGAGGAGAGATGTATTTTATTAAACTAGAGGAGAGATGGAGGGATGTATTTTATTCTACTGGAGGAGAGATGTATTTTATTAAACTAGATGAGAGATGGAGGGATGTATTTTATTCTACTGGAGGAGAGATGTATTTTATTAAACTAGAGGAGAGATGGAGGGATGTATTTTATTCTACTGGAGGAGAGATGGATTTTATTAAACTAGAGGAGAGATGTATTTTATTAAACTAGATGAGAGATGTATTTTATTCTACTGGAGGAGAGATGGAGGGATGTATTTTATTAAACTAGAGGAGAGATGGAGAGTTGTATTTTATTAAACTCAAGGAGAGATGCATTTTATTAAACTAGATGAGAGATGGAGGGATGCATTTTATTCTACTAAAGGAGGGATGCATTTTATTCTACTAGAGATGGAGGGATGTATTTAATTAAACGAGGAGAGGTGGAGGGATGTATTTTATTAAACTCGAGGAGAGATGTATTTTATTAAACTAGATGACATGCATTTTATTCTACTAAAGGAGAGATGGAGGGATGCATTTTATTCTACTAAAAGAGAGATGCATTTTATTAAACTAGAGGAGAGATGTATTTTATTAAACTAGGAGAGATGGAGGGATGTATTTTATTCTACTGGAGGAGAGATGGAGGGATGTATTTTATTCTACTGGAAGAGAGATGGAGGGATGTATTTTATTAAACTAGAGGAGAGATGCATTTTATTCTACTGGAGGAGAGATGGAGGGATGTATTTTATTAAACTAGAGGAGATGTATTTTATGAAACTAGATGAGATGGAGGGATGTGTTTTATTCTCCTGGAGGAGAGATGGGATGTATTTTTTTCTACTGGAGGAGAGATGGAAAGGTGCATTTTATTCTACTAGAGGAGAGATGGAGGGATGTATTGTATTCTACTTGCAGAGAAACAGATGGATTTAATTCTACGACTAGAGGAACGGTCAGATGGCAGAGCTTTGGCTTTGCAGCTTTTAAATTGGATTAAAGGTATACGCAAGGATACTTTCGTGAGCCAATGCTAACTAGTGTTAGCACAATGACTGGAAGTCCATGGTATCATGCACCCAGTCATTGCACTAACACCAGTTAATATTGGCTCACAAAAGTATCCTTGCGTTAATCAGACTGGGGAAGTAGATGAAGGTTTTCATTGTCAAAATCCCTTTAAATGTAGAGCTGATATGGATAGTGTCAGTAAAGCAAGAGATTCTTTTTAAAGTCACATTTACACAACCCTCATCTACCGGTAGAAATTAGGGGGTGGTGAGGTCATCACACTCCTGCAAGACTCTCCTATCCTGTGGGGCTGCCATGGGGACCTCCAGGTGCGTCCTTGATGTCATCTCCTGAGAACGCTCCAACCTGTGTGTTGGCTTCATAGAGGTAGAAAGGACTCTGTGCCTCAATGGATTCTGTGACAGCATGGGTAGCGCCATCTCAATTTGAAAGTTGTCAATTTTCTTTTGTGTTTAATAAGAGTATTGCTAATATTGGTGATTTAGCGCCACCTGCAGTGCCTAACCAAATCTTGACTCATTTGTTAGCTACCAAATTGATAAAAATGTATTTTACAAACCATAGGCAACAATTCACTGAACACTCCCCACTCAGTTGACTACTTTGAAATGGTGGAAGCCATTTTTTTTCACATTGTAGAATAATAGTTAAGACAAACTATGAAATAACACATGGAATCATGTATAAATCAAAATATGAGATTCTTGACAGCTTTGCATTCTCTCAACCAGCTTCATGAGGTAGTCACCTGGAATACATTTAAATTAACAGGTGTGCCTTAAAAGTTAATTTCTTAATGCGTTTGAACCAAAGTAGGGGTGGTATACAGAAGATAGTCCTATTTGGTGCAAAGAGAAAAAAACGGTCAGTTAATACAGATGTATTCCAAGTGCAAAAACCAAGCGCTATGATGAAACTGGCTCTCGTGAGGACCACCACAGGAAAGGAAGACCCAGAGTTACCTCTGCTGCAGAGAATACATTTATTAGAGTTACCAGCCTCAGAAATTGCAGCCCAAATAAATGCTTCAGAATTCAAGTAACAGACTACGTTAAATCAGGCCTTCATGGTCAAATTTCTGCAAAGAAACCACTACTTAAGGACACCAATAAGAAGACTTGCTTGGGCAAAGAAACACAAGCAAAGGACATTAGACCAGTGGAAATCTGTACTTTGGTCTGATGAGTCCAAATTTGAGATTTTTGGTTCCAACCGCCGTGACTTTGAGATGCAGAGTAGGTAAACGGATGATCTCCGCATGTGTGGTTTCCACTGTGAAGCGTGGAGGTGATGGTGCTTTGCTGGTGACACTGTCTGATTTATTTAGAATTCAAGGCACACTTAACCAGCATGGCTACCACAGCATTCCGTAGCGATACGCCATCCCATCGTGTTTGGTCTTAGTGGGACTATCATTTGTTTTTCAACAGGACAATGACCCAACACACCTCCAGGTTGTGTAAGGGCTATTTGACTAAGAAGGAGAGTGATGCATCAGATGACCTAGCCTTCACAATCACCCAACCTCAACCCAATTGAGATGAGTTGAACTGTAGAGTGAAGGAAAAGCAGCAAACAAGCACTCAGCATATGTAGGAACAGTATTCCAGGTGAAGCTGGTTGAGAGAATGTCAAGCTGTCATCAAGGCAAAGTGTGGCTACTTTGAAGAATCTCAAATATATTTAGATTTGGTTACTACATGATTCCATAGATGTCTACACGTATTTTACAATGTAGAAAATAAAAACCCTGGAAGCAGTAGGTATCGACTTTTGACTGGTACTGTATATTTATTTGGTGTTACATGTTGGGGTGTTTTAATCAAATATATCTGAGGTGCCCTTGAGCAAGGCATTTAACCCCTAATATGCAGGGGTTTTCTGGATCAAAAAGGGTGGTGGGTGTGGCTGAATTTGAGCCCCCCCATCTTGGCGGAGGTAGACATTTTATTTAAGCCAATTTCTCCATGGTGTTAGAATACATTTTGCAGTCTTAAAAGCAAATGTCCTGCAATTCATTTACCATGGCTAATGCTGTGTTCTAACAAATCAATACCGCTTAATTGCTTTTGAATTGTAAATCTCCCCGACTGTCAAGCTTTTTTGTGATTGTTAGTTCCATTACCTTTATTTGGTTTTAGTAATTTGTTTCCATAAATCCAGTGTAAGTAATAAAATTAATTTAACTTATACCTCGGGTTTCAATCGAAAGTCTGCACAGGGTTCCACATCCACGCACCTCCCTTAGTGTCCTGCAGAGATTGCTGATGAGAGGGTTCATTTCATGGAACAGAAGGTATACATTAGGATTGCTGCTGCTGTGTGGCTGACCCTGTGCTGCTTTGAGCCTCTTGACTGTCAGTGGTCTAGCGGTTTGCAATAAACAGAAGACTGCAAAAAGAGCCATTTCACTATGGACTGAAATACTTGAAGGGTTGTAGATGAGGCATTTTTAATGTTAAAAATCATTGTTCTGGTTTTGAAGATAGTTTGACATGTTTGGTGATCAACATAACTTACTGCACAAATCAGTAACAAAAAGTAAGTACACCCAGCTAAAACCTTGGGGAGTGCAGACATTGGTATATCAAAAATGCTGTTTTAAAATGGCGAATATTGCCATACCTGACAACTTGACTGTTGTTGGGTAATGGCAATGTAAAAGGACCCTGACGTTTCTAAGTATTAAACAGCCTTCAGGGTTAAGTTAGTCCCATCCTTAACCCTTAGGGGAGAAGTTAACAACTCTAAAAGCTTTAACAAGAGCAAGGTATTGTCTGTTGCCTGCCAGCTACAGTTAAAACAGACCCACTAATCAATGAGACGAGCAAGTGACGCTTGCGCTCGGTAGACTCAGCGATGTGTCGTACATGCAGAAACTAAACAGCATAGTGGGTCAGACTCAACTTCTGTGCTGTTTCGGTGCCCTGGCTACCCAAACTTCTTGCGCCGGCCAAATGCCACGCCAACGGAAGAGCCTGGATCCCGACGATTTCTAGAAAGCAAACATCCTAACCGTTTTGATTGGTCCCAGAGACAGAGGTGTTGTGCCAGAGCAAGATAACACGTCATTGGCTTCGATACCAGGTTAAAGACGATCCAAAGACGATCCGAACATAGAGCAGCGGAAGATTTCAATTTGAGTTATGAAACAAACCCGTGCACATACTGTGTGAGAACCAAGTCTTGCATCTCAATATCTGTGGTGCTGCTCGTGGCAACATTTAGCTGAGTCTACCTTTAAATGTCTTTGTATGCTTCAAATCTAAGGAAAACATGGAGGGTGGAGTTAACCTCTGGTCTTTAGGGCTCAGACACTTATAGAGTTTGGTGGCAGAGAGTATTTAGCACCTCTGAACATAATGTGTTTCCCGATTTTTAATGTAGAAGCACGAGTCAGACATCTACAGAGGACGATCGGCACACCAACACTATATCCATGTGAAAGCCTTTAGGGTAAGTTAACCCTGGACATGGCGTGTCACAGTAAGGCATATATAGTTCACCTTCTCCCAACATTGGCTAGCTATACCGACATCTGGTAAAAGTGCAATAATATTGTTTTTAAAAGCAAATGAAAAGATTTGACAATCAAACTTAAGTTGCCTCTACAGAGACCCAGTCACACATACAAACCCTTTATAAAACCCAGAGCAGACATTCAGAAATACTGGAGAATGACAATATAAACAGTCTTTCCTTTCAGATACAGTTGAAATCAGAAGTTTAAATACACTTAGGTTGGAGTCATTAAAACTTGTATTTCAACCACTCCACAAATTTCCTGTTAACAAACTATAGTTTTGGCAAGTCGGTTAGGACATCTACTTTGTGGATGACAAGTCATTTTTCCAACAATTGTTTACAGATTATTTCACTTAACTCACTGTATCACAATTCCAGTGGGTCAGAAGTGTACATACAAAGTTGACTGTGCCTTTAAACTGCTTGGAAAATTATGTCATGTCAATTAGCCTATCAGAAGCGTACCTGTGCAAGGCCTACCTTCAAACTCAGTGCCTCTTTGCTTGGGAAAATCAAAAGAAATCGTCGACCTCCACAAGTCTGGTTCATCCTTGGGAAAAATTTCCAAAAGCCTGAAGGTATCATCTGTACAAACAATAGTACGCACGTATAAACACCATGGGACCACGCAGACGTCCTACCACTCGGGAAGAAGACGTGTTCTGTCTCCTTGAGATTAACGTACTGTGGAGCAAAAAGTGCAAATCAATCCCAGAACAAAAAGCAAATGACCTTGTTAAGATGCTGGAGGAAACAGGTACAAAAGTATCTATATCCACAGTAAAACAAGTCCTATATCGACATAACCTGAAAGGCCGCTCAGCAAGGAAGAAGCCACTGCTCTGCCATAAAAAAGCCAGACTACGGTTTGAAACAAAAATAGAACTATTTGGCCATAATGACCATCGTTATGTTTGGAGGAAAAGGGGGAGGCTTGCAAGCCGAAGAACACCATCCCAACCATGAAGCACGGGGGTGGCAGCATCATGTTGTGGGGGTGCTTTGCTGCAGGAGGGACTGGTGCACTTCACAAAATAGATGGCATCATGAGGCAGGACAATTATGTGGATATATTGAAGAAACATCTCAAGGAAGTTAAAGCTTGGTCGCAAATGGGTTGAATGACCCCAAGCATACTTCCAAAGTTGTGGCAAAATGGCTTAAGAACAACAAAGTCAAGGAATTGGGGTGGCCATCACAAAGCCCTGACCTCAATCCTATAGAAAATTTGTGGGCAGAACTGAAAAAGCGTGTGCGAGCAAGGAGGTCTACAAACCTGACTCAGTTACACCAGCTTTGTCAGGAGGAATTGGCCAAAATTCACCCAACTTATTGTGGGAAGCTTGTGGAAGGCTACTCGAAACGTTTTAAACAATTTAAAGGTAATGCTACCAAATACTAATTATATGTATTTAAACTTCTGACACACTGGGAATGTGATTCTCTACTATTATTCTGACAATAAAGTGGTTATCCTAATTGACCCAAGGGGATTTTTACTAAGATTAAATGTCAGGAATTGTGAAAAACTGAGTTTAAATGTATTTGGCTAAGGTGTATGTATGTAAACTTCTGACTTCAACTGTATGATGGACAACATCTTATGCACATACCAGCACCCACATAATACTGCCTCAGATTCCATTGGACCATTCCTGTTTGAGGGAACATTCCACACATTCCACTTGGTTCTGACATCAGGAGAGAATTCAATCCCCATGAACCCATTTCACCAAAAACGGGAAGACCGTGCTCTCCATGATGTAATCGTCTAATGACTAAACATGAGGAAGTTAAGTAAAAGCACCCTTTAAAATCATGTTGCCCCAGCCACGCCCTCCTAATCCACGTGTCCAGTGGGAGGAGCCTGTTGCCATGGTGGGGTGTCCAGTTGGTTGCTATGGTAACCACAGCTGTTAAGTCCATAAATACAACATGTACCAAAAATAGAATGTTCTCTTGTACCATTAACATTTGAAAAAGGATCTCCAGTGACTTTTCCTCTGGCATACCGATGTCACCATGATGTCATACCACCACTTTCCCCTTGATCTCCATGGCGTTCTCAGAGGGTTTACTGGACTGTTCCTCTGTCAGAGTAATGTAGGAGTACACCAGGCTACCTGCAATACTGACACACACACACACCATTAATTGTCTGAAATGAAGTACTATTTCTGCTGTTGTGTGACTTAAGCCCAAATATATCCAGTCCATACCTGATATTTAAACCAATGAAATTTGTCCAAGAGAAAATGTAGTCTCCACCAAACACCATCCCGATGTATGTCACTAGAATATTCTGTAAGAAAGAACGCAGTAGAAGGATAAAAAAAAACATTTTTTATCATGTCATTATTGATGGGTTAGAGAGCGTGTGTCATTATTAATGGGTTAGGGTTAGAGAACGTTTTGTCATTATTAATTGGTTAGGGTTAGAGAACGTTTTGTCATTATTAATGGGTTAGAGTGAGGTTTTATCATGTGATTATTGATGGGTTAGAGAGCGTGTGTCATTATTAATGGGTTAGGGTTAGAGAACGTTTTGTCATTATTAATGGGTTAGAGTGAGGTTTTATCATGTGATTATTGATGGGTTAGAGAACGTTTTGTCATTATTAATGGGTTAGGGCATTTTATCACGTCATTATTAATGGGTTAGGATTCCTGTTTGTTTCGTGCTTTTATTGATGAGTTAGAAAACATCACGTCATTATCACGTCATTATTAATGGGTTAGAAGAGTTTTGTCCTCAACAGGTTCAGGTTAGAGAGCTTTTTATCATGTGATTACTGATGGGTTAGAGAGCGTTTTATCATGTGATTACTGATGGATTAGAGAGCATTTTATCATGACATTATTAGGGATGCACAATATATTGGTGAACTTATCGGCCCGATGTCAAAGCTACCGTGCATACCTATATAACGTAGGTACATGACGTAATGGCGCTACACAGCACTCCTAACCTAGCCCACACAATGTCTACTGTGTGGATCGAGCAGTCATTTGAGCGAGACAAGGCAAAATCAATTAATGCCAAGATAATGGAATTCATTGCCCTTGACAATCAACCGTTCTCTGTCGTGGGTGATGTTGGCTTTCGCCGACTGGTCGAGCACCGGGACACACTACTAAGTGTGCTATTTTTCATATGTTACACAGTAATAGCGTCACGACATACATACTATGGAACGCCGTTTGGGTCAAAGCTGTACAGAAAAGTAAACACCGGCCACGAACGATGTGTTTTCAATACTGCGTTGGTAATAAAGCATAATTTGTTCGACCGCACTTCTGGGGTAGCTAGCTTTAGCTTGGTACCTGGTCAGCACCAATACAACCTGCCTGAAAACAATGATCAGTAGAAACTGCAGTCATATTCATCATTCTTAGCAATGATTTAAGAATCCTTGCGAGTAAGTATTAGCTAGGTTGCCACTTGTTGTTCATGAAAATAAATAGCTAGCCAGCTACTTATTACTTTAGCTTTGGGCAACAGGGTTAAGCAGCCAGCTAGCTTCATCTGGCTAGTGAGGCTTGACTTGACCGAGTTATGTGTTGTGAAGCTAGCAACAATGAGGATTAGACTCAATGGTGGAATTTCCGATTTGCCTTCAAGATAAAAGTCAGTAAGAACAAATTCTTATTTACAACGACGTCCCGGACGATGCTGGGCCAATTGTGCGCCGCCCTATGAGACTCCCAATCACGGCTGGATGTTATCCAGCTTGGATTCGAACCAGGCACTGTTGTTACGCCTCTTGCACTGAGATACAGTGCCTTGGACCTCTGCGTCTGTGTGTGTGTTTAACTGTACTAGAATGCTTAAAACGCCGCAATTGTTTTTAGCTGAAAATATCAGTGGGTTAGAGAGCATTTTATGTCATTATTGATGGGTTAGTTAATGTTTTATCATTTCATTATTGATAGGTTAGGGTTTGTGTTTTATGTCATTATTAGACATAAAGTGGGTGGGGTTATATCCTTCCTGTTTGGTCCTGTCCGGGGGTGTCCTCGGATGGGGCCACAGTGTCTCCTGACCCCTCCTGTCTCAGCCTCCAGTATTTATGCTGCAGTAGTTTATGTGTCGGGGGGCTGGGGTCAGTTTGTTATATCTGGAGTACTTCTCGTGTCCTGTGTGAATCTAAGTGTGCGTTCTCTAATTCTCTCCTTCTCTCTCTCGGAGGACCTGAGCCCCAGGACTACCTGATATGATGACTCCTTGCTGTCCCCAGCCCACCTGGCCGTGCTGCTGCTCCAGTTTCAACTGTTCTACCTTATTATTATTCGACCATGCTGGTCATTTATGAACATTTGAACATCTTGGCCATGTTCTGTTATAATCTCCACCCGGCACAGCCGGAAGAGGACTGGCCACCCCACATAGCCTGGTTTCTCCCTAGGTTTTGGCCTTTCTAGGGAGTTTTTCCTAACCCCCGTGCTTCTACACCTGCATTGCTTGCTGTTTAGGGTTTTAGGCTGGGTTTCTGTACAGCACTTTGAGATATCAGCTGATGTACGAAGGGCTATATAAATAAATTTGATTTGATTATTAGATCACATTTTATCATGTCATAATTAATGGTTTAGGGGTAAGACAGCGTTTTATCTTGTCATTATTAATGGACTGGGGTTCTGTTCTGGGAGCTTACCTTGATACAGCCCACAATGGTGGTGGTTAGAGCTGAGTTGTATTGTGTACAGAGCACTGTAGAATACATCAGCACAAACCTGCAATACAAACACACCACAAGTCATCACACACACAGCACAGAAGGGTAGAAATATAGAAAGAAGAGGAGTATGGAAGAGGGGTAGAGAACAGAGAGGTTAAGAGTCAGGATCTCACCCCATTATACAGGATAGGATGAACTGGCTGAGAAACAGGATGTCTGACCAGCCATCATATTCCACCGCCTGCAGACATACACCATTATTAAGACAGCAGAGAAAGTGTATTTAGTAGCAGCTAACAACATAATGGCAGCTTTGTGCGTTTCTGGCTGCTGGCCTCTTCACTTCCTGAGTTTGGAAAACCAGGCCTCTCTACCACTCTCTCAGACACTGAGTCTCTCTGTCTCGCACTCAGTCTCTCTGTCTCGCACTCTTTTGGTATCTTATTAGGATCCCCCATTAGCTGTTGCAAAAGCAGCAGCTACTCTTCCTGGGGTCCACACAAAACATGAATAGACAAGTACAGCTCAAGGACATAACTACAAAAGCGGCACACGTAGCCTACATATCAATACACACAAACAATCTAGGTCAAACAGGGGAGAGGTGTTGCTTTATCTGAGTTTTTTAAACCAGGTTTGCTGTTCATTTTACCAATATGAGATACAATATTATATAGAGCCATTATTGCATGTTTTCTTGTCAGTCTCTCCTCAACTCTTAGCCAAGAGAGACTGGCATGCATACAGTTGCTTGCGAAAGTATTCACCCCCTTGGCATTTTTCCTATTTTGTTGCCTTACAACCTGGAATTAAACATTTTTTTTGGGGGGGGGGGTTGTATCATTTGATTTACACAACATGCCTATCACTTTGAAGATGCAAAATATATCTTGCTTGTTTCACAAAAATTAAGAAAAAAAACAGAACTTGAGCATGCATAACTATTCACCCCCCCCCCCCCCCAAGTCAATACTTTGTGGAGTAATTACAGCTGCAAGTCTTTTGGGCTGTCTCTATTAAGCTTGGCACATCTAGCCACTGGGATTTTTGCTCATTCTTCAAGGCTAAACTGCTCCAGCTCCTTCAAGTTGGATGGGTTCCGCTGGTGTACAAAAATCTTTAAGTCATAACACAGATTCTCAATTGGATTGAGGTCTGGGCTTTGACTAGGCCATTCCAAGACATTTAAATGTTTCCCCTTAAACCACTCGAGTGTTGCTTTAGCAGTATGCTCAGGGTCACTGTCCTGCTGGAAGGTGAAGCTCTGTCCCAGTCTCAAATCTCTGGAAGACTGAAACAGGTTCCCCCTCAAGAATTTCCCTGTATTTAGCACCATCCACCATTCTTTCAATTCTGACCAGTTTCCCAATCTCTGCTGATGAAAAACATCCCCACAAGCATGATGCTGCCACCACCATGCTTCACTGGGTTCTCGGGGTGATGAGAGGTGTTGGGTTTGTACCAGACATAGCGTTTTCCTTGATGGACAAAAAGCTCAATTTTAGATTCATCTGACCAGAGTACCTTCTTCCATATGTTTGGGGTCTCCCCCACAAGCTTTTTGGCAAACACCAAACGTGTTTGCTTATGTTTTTCTAAAGCAATGCCTTTTTCTGGCCACTCCTCTGTAAAGCCCAGCTCTGTGGAGTGTAAGGCTTAAAGTGGTCCTATGGACAGATACTCCAATCTCCGGTGTGGAGCTTTGCAGCTTTTTCAGGGTTATCTTTTTTTTTCTTCTCCTCTCTGATTAATGCCCTCCTTGCCTGGTCCGTGAGTTTTGGTGGGCAGCCCCCACGTGGTGCCATATTCTTTCAATTTTTTAATAATGGATTTAAATGGTGCTCCGTGGGATGTTCAAAGTTTCTGATATTTTTTTATAACACAACCTTGTCCCTGACCTGTTTGGAGAGCTTCTTGGTCTGCTTGGTGATGCTACAGACTCTGGGGCCTTTCAGAACAGGTGTATATATACACTGAGATCATGTGACACTTAAATAAAGTCCACCTGTGTGCAATGAAGGTAATTGGTTGCACCAGATCTTATTTAGGGGCTTGATAGCAAAGGGGAATACATATGCACGCACAACTTTTCATTTAAAAAAATAAAATAAATTAACTTCACCAATTTGGACTATTTTCTGTATGTCCATTACCGGAAATCCAAAAATAAAAATCCACTCAAATTACAGGTTGTAATGCAACCAAATAGGAAAAACACCAAGGGGGATTAATACTTTTGCAAGGCACTGTAGTATTTATATCAGCCCTCTGATTACAATGAAGAGCAAGAGGTGCCGCTCTGTTCTGGGCATTCTAGGTCTTTTATTGCAGCACTCGACCGGACAATAATCAAGACAAGAAAACTAGAGCCTGCAGGACTTGGTGTCATAAAAGCACAGCATCTCTCTATTACGGACAGACCGCTCTCCATCTTCACAACCACTGAATATGTTTTGACCATTACAGTTTACAAGTAATTTAGTCCTCTCAACTTGTACAACAGCCACGGAGGTCTAGAACGTAGGAAATTATTTGCACCAAATTGAATGCTCTTCGTTTTTCCGATGTTCAGGACAAGTTTATTACTGGCACCCATTCCAAAACAGACTGCAACTGTTAAGGGTTTTGATGACTTCATGAGCATATGGTTGAATCGTCAGCATACATGGACATACAGGCTTTGTGTAATGCCAGTGACAGGTCATTGGTCAAAATAGAAAAAAGTGGCAGAGCTGAAGAGCTGCCCTGTGGTACACTACACCTTAAATGTTTGACATTAAAGAAGCCCTTCTGACTTCTATTAGATAGCTCTGAATCCACAATATGGCAATCTGAGGTTGAAAATCTATAAAGTTCTCAACAACAGGTTATGGTCAGTACTGTCAAAGGCTGCACTGAACTCTAACAGAATAGCACCCACAATCGTCTTATTTTACATTCATGTCAGAGAAGTACATGTTGAGTGCCCTTCTCTATAAGCATGCTGAACGTCTGTTGTTAATTTGTTTACAGAGAAAGTGTTGTACTGTATTTTCAACAGTTTGCAGCAAGCTGATAGGTCTGCTGTTAGAACCAGTAAACCAGCTGCTTTACCACTCTTGGGTAGCCAAATGACTGGCTTCCCTCCAGGCCTGAGGACAAATACTTTTCTCTAGGCTCAGATTAAAAATATGACCGACAGATGCTTTTCTTTAATTATTAGTTTTTTCATGCATGAGTTGACGGCTCACTGTTCGTTGTTGACGTTTCCTGCCTAAGTTTGCGAATTGTCTCGTGCCCTCTCTCTCAGTCTCTCCATGACATTAGCACATTGAGACTGTTGCCACACAGACCGGCAGACAGACAAATCTTACCCTCTGAACGTCTCCAGTGAGTTGAGCTAGCAGCATTGTTGGAAAGATCATAAACAACGCATTATAATACAGCAAGCCATACTTCCCCAGCTCCTGAGAGGGGCAAGAGAGGGAGAGAAGGGAGGGGAAGAAGAGGCAGAGAAGAGAACAGAGGGTTATTCATGATGGTACATTCCTCTCTAGCCAGCATACAGCTGTCACCAGCTCACTGCTCTACAACAAACTCTTTGGGGTTGTTGGGATGGCATGCTAACACTATATATGGTGGTAGGGTTATCATTAGTCTAAAGAACTGTACATAAAAATGACTTTGGCAGTAGTAGACTAGTATAACTAGCAATAGAATAGTATAACTAGCGGCAGTATAACATAACTTGCGGGAGAATAACGAGCGGTAAAAAAGTATAACTAGCAGTATAATAGTAGTATAGCTAGTGGTAGAATAGTATAACTAGTAGTATAGCTAGTGGTAGAACAGTATAACTAGTGGTATAACTAGTAGTATAATAGTATAACTAGTAGTAGAACAGTATAACTAGTAGTAGAGCTAATAGTAGAACAGTATAACTAGTGGTAGAACAGTAGTATAATAGTATAACTAGTAGTAGAAGAGTATAACTAGTAGTAGACCTAGTGGTAGAACAGTATAACTAGTGGTAGAACTAGCAGTATCACTAGTAGTAGAACAGTATAACTAGTGGTATAACTAGTAGTATAACAATATAACTAGTAGTATAACTAGTAGTAGAAGAGCATAACTAGTGGTAGAACTAGTGGTAGAACAGTATAACTAGTAGTAGAACTAGTGGTAGAACTAGTAGTAGAACAGTATAACTAGTGGTATAGCTAGTGTTAGAACAGTATAACTAGTAGTAAAACAGTATAACTAGTAGAAGAACAGTATAACTAGTAGTATAATAGTAACTAGTAGTAGAACAGTAGAACTAGTAGTATAACTGATGGTAGAATAGTATAACTAGTAGTAGAACAGTATAACTAGTAGTAGACCTAGTGGTAGAACAGTATAACTAGTGGTATAGGTAGTGGTAGAACAGTAGAACTAGTGGTATAACTAGTATTAGAACAGTATAACTAGTAGTATAACTAGTAGTAGAAGAGTAGAACTAGTAGTATAACAGTATAACTAGTGGTATAAGTAGTGGCAGAACAGTATAACTAGTAGTAGACCTAGTGGTAGAACAGTATAACTAGTAGTAGACCTAGTGGTAGAACAGTATAACTAGTGGTATAACTAGTAGTATAATAGTATAACTAGTAGTAGAACAGTATAACTAGTAGTAGAACTAGTAGTAGAACAGTATAACTAGTGGTAGAACAGAATAACTAGTGGTAGAACTAGTGGCAGAACAGTATAACTAGTAGTAGACCTAGTGGTAGAATAGTATAACTAGCGGTAGACCTAGTGGTAGAACAGTATAACTAGCGGTAGACTTAGTGGTAGAACAGTATCACTAGTAGTAAAACAGTATAACTAGTAGTATAACTAGTGGCATAACTAGTGGTAGAATAGTATAACTAGTAGTAGAATAGTATAACTAGTGGTAGAATGGTATAACTAGTAGTCGAATAGTATAACTAGTAGTCAAATAGTTTAACTAGTGGAAGAACAGTATAACTAGTAGTATACCTAGTGGTAGAACAGTATAACTAGTGGTAGAAGTGGTAGTAGAATAGTATTACTAGTAGTAGAACAGTAGAACTAGTGGTGATGAGAGATCGTCAAAGCAGTAGCATGAAGTGAATTAGAAAGCTAGCAGACAGTGTAATATGAGTGCAACAGCCAACCTCATCTGTCAACTCCCAAAATTAACTCTCATTCAGAAGTCACCGAGGGTGACAGTGGGTCACTTTCTAAACATATATCTCAGCCTTCCTGTGCTATACTGGAGTACAAGCCTTGATAATTTATTGAGTTAAAACGCCAGTCACAAGTTTTGTCTGATTAGCTAAACTAACTGGTATCCAGCAATAACATGTGAAGGATAGCTTGCCTTCCATTATCTCCACATACACTACATGGACACCTGTTCTACAAACATCTCATTCCAAAATCAGGGTCATTAAAATATGCAGTTTGTCCCCCCCTTTGTTGGGAAGGCTTTCCACTGGACGTTGGAACATTGCTGCGGGGACTTGCTTCCATTCAGCCACAAGAGCATTTGTGATGTCGGCTGATTAGGCCTGGCTCGCAGTCGACGTTCCAATTCATCCCAAAGGTGTTTGATGGGGTTGAGGTCAGGACTCTGTGCAGGCCAGTCAAGGTCTTCCACACCGATCTCAACAAACAACTTCTGTATGGACCTGGCTTTGTGCACGGGGTCATTGTCATGCTGAAACAGGAAACGGCCTTCCCCAAACTGTTGCCAAAAAGTTGGAAGCACAGAAGTCTAGAATGTCATTGTATGCTGTAGAGTTAAGATTTCCCTTCAATGGAACTAAGGGGCCTAGTCTGAACCATGAAAAACAGCCCCAAACCATTATTCCTCCACCTCCCTGACCAAGGCCCTTCTCCCCCGATTGCTCAAATTAATGTAATACCTTTTTGAATAAGGCTATAGCGTAACAAAATGTGGGAAAAGTGATAGGGTCTGAATACTTTCCGAATGCTAGGTGCTAAATATATTAGTCCAGCTAGGTGCAACATACGGTATCAGTCAAAAGTTTGCACCCACCTCTTTCAAGACTTTTTCTATTTTCTACATTATAGAATAGTGAAGACATCAAAACTATGAAATAACACATATGGAATCATGTAGTAACAAAAAAAAGCATTCAAAATATATTTTAGATTCTTCAAAGTAGCCTTGATGACAGCTTGGCATTCTCTCAACCGGCTTCATCTGGAATGCTTTTTCCAACAGTCTTGAAGGAGTTCCTACATATGTTGAGCACTTGTTGGCTGCTTTTCCTTCACTCTGCGGTCCAACTCACCCCAAACCATCTCAATTGGGTTGAGATCGGGTGATTGTGGAGGCCAGGTCATCTGATGCAGCACTCCATCCCTCTCCTTCTTGGTCAAATAGCCCTGACACAACCTGGAGGTGTGTTGGGTCATTGTCCTGTTGAAAAACAAATGATAGTCCCACTAAGACCAAACGAGATAGGATGGTGTATCGCGACAGAATGATGTGGTAGCCGTGCTGGTTAAGTGTGCCTTGAATTCTAAATTCCAAGCTTTAACTTCTTGACTGATGTCTTGAGATGTTGTTTCAATGTCTTGAGATGTTGCTTCAATATATCCACATAATTTTCCTACCTCACGATGCCATCTATTTTGTGAACTGTACCAGTCCCTCCTGCAGCAAAGCACCCCCACAACATGATGCTGTCACCCCTGTGCTCCATGGTTGGGATGGTGTTCTTCGGCTTGCAAGCATCCCCCTTTTTCCTCCAAACATAACAATGGTCATTATGGCCAAACAGTTCTATTTTTGTTTCATCAGACCAGAGGACATTTCTCCAAAAAGTATGATATTTGTCCCCATGTGCAGTTGCAAACCGTAGTCTGGCTTTTTTATAGCGGTTTTGGAGCAGTGGCTTCTTCCTTGCTATGCGGCCTTTCAGGTTGTCGATATAGGACTCAATTTACTGTGGATATAGATACATTTGTACCTGTTTCCTCCAGCATCTTCACAAGGTCCTTTGCTGTTGTTCTGGGATTGACAGAACGTGTCTCCTTCCTGAGTGGTATGACGGCTGCGTGGTCCCATGGCGTTTATACACGTGAACGTGGTACCATCAGGCATTTGGAAAGTGCTCCCAAGGATGACTTTCTAAGATCTTGGCTGATTTCTTTAGATTTTCCCCACGATGTCAAGCAAAGAGGAACTGAGTTTGAAGGTAGGCCTTGAAATACATCCACCGGTTCACCTACAATTGACTCAAATGATGTCAATTCGCCGATCAGAAGCTTCTAAAACCATGACATAATTTTCTGGAATTTTCCAAGCTGTTTAAAGGCACAGTCAACTTAGTGTATGTAAACTTCTGAGCCACTGGAATTGTGATAGTGAACTAATCAGTCTGTAAACAATTGTTGGAAAAATTACTTGTGTCATGCACAAAGTAGATGTCCTAACCGACTTGCCAAAACTATAGTTTGTTAACAAGAAATTTGTGGAGTGGTTGAAAAACGAGTTTTAATGACTCCAACCTAAGTGTATGTAAACTTCCAACTTCAACTGTACAGTGGGGCAAAAAAGTATTTAGTCAGCCACCAATTGTGCAAGTTCTCCCACTTAAAAAGATGAGAGGCCTGTAATTTTCATCATAGGTACACTTCAACTATGACAGACAAAATGAGAAGAAGCAGCAACGTAGCCTAGTGGTTAGAGCGTTGGACTAGTAACCGGAAGGTTGCAAGTTCAAACCCCCGAGCTGACAAGGTACAAATCTGTCGTTCTGCCCCTGAACAGGCAGTTAACCCACTGTTCCTAGGCCGTCATTGAGAATAAGAATTTGTTCTTAACTGACTTGCCTAGTTAAATTTTAAAAAAGAAAACAAATCCAGAAAATCACATTGTAGGATTTTTTATGAATTTATTTTCAAATTATGGTGGAAAATAAGTATTTGGTCACCTACAAACAAGACAGACCTGTAACTTCTTCTTTAAGAGACTCCTCTGTCCTCCACTTGTTAAATGTATTAATGGCACCTGTTTGAACTTGTTATCAGTATAAAAGACAACTGTCCACAACCTCAAACAGTCACACTACAAACTCCACTATGGCCAAGACCAAAGAGCTGTGAATGACCTGCAGAGAGCTGTGACCAAAGTAACAAAGTAACAAAATATAACTTTTTGGTAAAAACTCAACTCGGCGTGATTGGAGGACAAAGAATGCTGAGTTGCATCCAAAGAACACCATACCTACTGTGAAGCATGGGGGTGGAAACATCATGCTTTGGGCCTGTTTTTCTGCAAAGGGACCAGGACGACTGATCCGTGTAAAGGAAAGAATGAATGGGGCCATGTATCGTGAGATTTTGAATGAAAACCTCCTTCCATCAGCAAGGGCATTGAAGATGAAACGTGGCTGGGTCTTTCAGCATGACAATGATCCCAAACACACCGCCCGAGCAACGAAGGAGTGGCTTCGTAAGAAGCATTTCAAGGTCCTGGAGTGGCCTAGCCAGTCTCCAGATCTCAACCCACAGAAAATCTTTGGAGGGAGATGAAAGTCTGTGTTGCCCAGCAACAGCCCCAAAACATCACTGCTCTAAAGGAGATCTGCATGGAGGAATGGGCCAAAATACCAGCAACAGTGTGTGAAAACCTTGTGAAGACTTACAGAAAATGTTTGACCTCTGTCATTGCCAACAAAGGGTATATAACAAAGTATTGAGAAACTTTTGTTATTGACCAAATACTTATTTCCACCATAATTTGCAAAAAAAATAAAAAGCCTACAATGTGATTTTCTGGATTTTTTCTCTGTCATAATTGAAGTGTACCTATGATGAAAATTACAGGCCTCATCTTTTTAAGGGGGAGAACTTGCACAATTGGTGGCTGACTAAATACTTTTTTGCCCCACTGTATATACACATACACATTGGTCCAGCTAGCTGCTTACATACCTTGGAGTCTAGCTTCTGCTTGACGTAGGCTCCGTTAGCTGCAGTCAGAACATCATTTAGCAGAATAAACACATAGCCTTGGAGGTCGAAAGACAGGTCAGCACTGGAGAGAGAACACGTATGGACGGACACATACAGCAGGTCAGTGCAGTAGAGCGCAGAGACAGGTCAGAAACATAAGGGAGGGCGTACATGTTGAAACATGTATTTAGCTGGGGGCAGAGACTCAGCTTACACACGCCATAAAGATAACATTCTAGAGAGGGCATGACTCCTCCAGCTCAACTCAAAGAGATCATTTAAACACTTTATGAATGGATTCATTTTATTTTTGGTAAAACAATATGTACAGTTTAAAACCGTTTTTAAAATACAAGAAACCCAGAGGAAGACACATTGTTACGGATACAGTTATCCTGTGTGTTTGTGTGTATGTATCCTGTGTTCTTTTCTCTCCTTCTCCCCTCACAGGTGAAAATCATCACTCCCCAACCAGTCACCAATCAATCAATAATCAATCAGAAGACACACCTCCTCCTGTTTCCTACTCAATCACAGTTCCGTTCCCTTGGTTTAAAAACCCTGTCAGTTGTTTGCTCTGTAGCTCAATCTCTCTGTAAATGCCATATGTCTGTAGATCGCTCTGTTTCACCCTCTCCTACTATGTCTCTCTATCGCTCATTATGTATTGAGCTATCTTTTGTTTGAGCACCTCAATATCAATTTGTCCTCACCTGTGAGTATTGTTTTTGGTTATGGTGTTTGTTTGCTGGTGGGAAAAGGGGGAACCAAGACAAGCTGCCCATGGGCATACACTACCCGTGGGTAAACTTTGTTAAATACACTAGTTAGAACTGGGCGGACCACCCACTGTATTTTTGGTTAGTTAGTTAGCTGTTGTTGAAATAGGCTAGTCTAGCTTAGTTTTTTTTTGAATACTTATTATTTCTTTCCTTGGGTCCAGCTCAGCCCCTTTTCCTGCTTCCCCCCCATTACCGTGTATTTTCTAATAAACCATGTGTTCGACAGTAATTTAGTTGTCTATGGTTATTTCGTTCTCACTTTTACTTTTTCACTATTATAATTTGCATGAGTTATGTTACGGGTCACGTTACCACCTCTCCTAGACTGTCGGGCCAAAAGGGATTCGTAACACACGAAAGCATAAACACTTATTTCCAATGTGGTCATTCAGCGTAGGACAAAAACGGGACATAACACAAGAAAATACATGGAGATACTGGTGTGGACCCTAACCCTTCTCTGTGCACCAGGAATAAAGCTGACCTAAAGATATTATATACCATATGAATAAAGTTGACCTAAAGATATTATATACCATATGAATAAAGTTGACCTAAAGATATTATATACCATATGAATAAAGCTGACCTAAAGATATTATATACCATATGAATAAAGTTGACCTAACGATATTATATACCATATGAATAAAGTTGACCTAAATGTTTTATGCATGCTCTTCAACCAATCGCTGCCCGCACCTGCCTGCATCACTACTCTGGAAGGTTCTGACTTAGAATATGTGGACCTCTACAAATACCAAGGTGTCTGGTTACTGTAAACTCTCCTTCCAGACTCACATTAAGCATCTCCAATCCAAAATGAAATCTAGAATCGGCTTCCTATTTCGCAACAAAGCATCCTTCACTCATGCTGACAAACATACCATCCTACCGATCCTTGACTTCGGCGTTATAATTTACAAAATAGCCTCCAACACTCTACCCAACAAATTGGATGCAGTCTGTCACAGTGCCATCCGTTTCATCACCAAAGCCCCATATACTACCCACCACTGCGACCTGTACGCTCTCGTTGGCTAGCCCTCGCTTCATACTCGTCGCCAAACACACTGGCTCCAGGTTATCTACAAGTCTCTGCTAGGTGAAGCCCCGCCTTATCTCAGCTCACTGGTCACCATAGCAGCACGCACTCCAGCAGGTATATCTCACTGGTCACCCCCAAAGCCAATTCCTCCTTTGGCCACCTTTCCTTCCAGTTCTCTGCTGCCAATGACTGGAACGAACTGCAAAAATCACTGAAGCTGGAGACTCATATCTCCCTGACTAGCTTTAAGCACTAGCTGTCAGAGCAGCTCACAGATCACTGCACCTGTACATAGCCCATCCAACTACCTCATCCCCATACTGTATTTATTTATTCATTTTGCACCCCAGTATCTCTACTTGCACATTCATCTTCAGCACTTTACCATTCCAGTGTTTAATTGCTATATTGTAATTACTTCGCCACCATGGCCTATTTATTGCCTTACCTCCCTTATCCTACCTCATTTGAACACACTGTATATAGATTTTTGTTCTACTGTATTATTGACTGTATCTTTGTTTATTCCATGTGTAACTCTGTTTTGTTGTTTGTGTCGAACTGCTTTGCTTCATCTTGGCCAGGTCGCAATTGTACATGAGAACAAGTTCTCAACTAGCCTACCTGGTTAAATAAAAGGTGAAGTAAATACAAATACAAAACTATAACATATGAATAAAGTTGACCTAAAGATATTATATACCATATGAATAAAGTTGACCTAACGATATTATATACCATATGAATAAAGCTGTCCTAAAGATATTATACTAAATGAATAAAGCGGTCCTATAGATGATATACCATGACTAAAGCTGACGTCAGAGATTCTTCACACATGGAGCAGTAGAACGTACCTTGCCGCTACAAATGCCCCCAGGATCATAGTAAACACTGTTAGCTGGACAGGCCTGGAGAATGTCTTCCTGAAGAGTTGAAGAGTAAAAGGTTAGAGACTAAGTACAGGCCTTCAGACAGTCTTCAGACCTCTTGATTTATTCCATGTTGTGTTACAGCCCGAATTCAAAATGGATTCAATAGATTTCACAAAATAACCCATTATAACAAAGTTTAAACATGTATTTAGAAATTGTTGCAAATGATTTGAAACTGAAATACAAAAACTTCTAATTTACATAAGCATTCACACCCTGAGTCAATACATGTCAGAATCACTTTGGAAGTCTTTCTAGGTAAGTCTATCAGCTTTGCACACCAGGATTATAAAATATTTGCACATTAAACATTTTTTTTATTCTTCAAGCTCTGTCAAGTTGGTTGTTGATCATTGCTCGACAGAAATGTTAAAGTCTTGACAGATTTTTAAGCCAATTTACACTGAACAACAATAAAACGCAACATACAATTTCAAAGATTTTACTAAATTAACAGTTCATAAGAAAATCAGTCAACTGAAAACGTCATTTGGCCCTAATTTGTGGATTTCACGACTGGGAATACATATATCTTAAAATAAATAAATAAATAAATAAATAGGGGCGATGATCAGAAACCAGTCAGTATCTGGTGTGACATATCCTTCGCATTAAGTTGTTGATTGTGGTCTGTGGAATGCTGTCCCACTCCTCTTGCTAGATATTGACTGGAATATGCTGTCATACATGTCGATACAGAGCATCCCAAACATGCTCATTTGGTGACATGTCTGGTGAGTATGCAGACCATGGAAGAACTGGGATATTTTCAACTTCCAAGAATTGTATACAGATCCTTGCAACATGGGGCCATGTATTACCATGCTGAAACATGAGGTGATGGTGGATGAAAGGCACAAAAAAAAAATGGCTCAGAATCTCATCATGGTTCACTACACCACCTAACCAAAAGTATCTGGACACCTGCTCGTCGAACATCTCATTCCAAAATCATGGGCATTAATATGGAGTTGGTCACCCCTTTGCTGCTATAACAACACCACACTCTTCTCAGAAGGCAATCCGCTAGATGTTGGAACATTTCGGTCAGCCACAAGACCATTAGTAAGGCCGGGCACTGATGTTGGGTGATTAGGCCTGGCTCACAGTCGGCATTACAATTCATCCCAAAGGTGTTCGATGGGGTTGAGGTCAGGGCTCTGTGCAGGCCAGTTAAGTTCTTCCACACCGATCTCGACAATCCACTTCTGTATGGACCTCGCTTTCTGCATGGGGGCACTGTCATGCTGAAACAGGAAAGGGCCTTCCTCAAACTGTTGCCACAAAGTTGGAAGCACAGAATAATCTAGAATGTCATTGTATGCTGTAGATTTAAGATATCCCTTTACTGGAACTAAGGGGCCTAGCCCGAACCATGAAAAACAGCTCCAGATCACTATTCCTCCTTCACAAAACTTTTCAGTTGGCTCTATGCATTTGGGCAGGTAGCGTTGTCCTGACATCCGCCAAACCCAGATTTGTCCGTCGGACTGCCAGATGGTGAAGCTTGATTTATCACTCCAGCCGACGCTTGGCATTGCACATGGTGATCTTAGGATTGTGTGTGGCTGCTCTTTAAAACAATGTTGGCGACGGATTATGGTAGAGAAATTTAACATCAATTATCTGGCAACAGCTCTGGTGGACATTCCTTTAGTCACCATGCAAATTGCACACTCCCACAACTTGAGACATCTGTGGCATTGTGTTTGAGACAACTGCACATTTTAGAGTGGCAGGTTATTGTACCCAGCACAAGGTACACCTGTGTAATGATCATGCTGTTTAATCAGCTTCTTGATATGCCACACCTGTCAGGTGGATGGATTATCTTGGCAAAGGAGAAATGCTCACTAAGAAATTTATAAACAAACGTATGCACAACATTTCTGGGATCTTTAATTTCAGCTCATGAAAATGAGGACCAACACAATAAAAGAATACCTTATGGCACGACAGGGACTGTGAAGAGACATTTTTATGCATTTTGTATTATGTAGTGTATGATGTGATACGACTAATACTGTATGTGGTTGTCTCGTCTGGCTATCTTATTAAGATCAATGCACTAGCTATGGGCCACTCTGTTGAAGAGTGGTACTGAGTGATGTGTTGGATTTGCCGAAACAAAGTTCATTTCTTTGCCACATTTTGTGCAGTTGTACTTTAGTGCCTTACTGTCGCCAGGATGCATGTTTTGGAGTACTTATATTCTGTACAGGATTCCTTTTCACTCTGTCACTTAGTTTAGTATATCAATTACAATGTTGTTGATCATCAGTCCTCTCCTATCACAGCCATTAAAAATCGGTAAATGTTTTAAAAAGTCACCATTGGCCTCATGGTGAAATCCCTGAGCGTTTTCCTTTCTCTCCGGCAACTGAGTTAGGAAGGACGCCTGTATCTTTGTAGTGACTGGGCTTATTGATACACCATCCAAAGTGTAACTATAACTTCACCATGATCAAAGGGATATTCAATGTCCGCTTTTTTTTTAACCATCTACCAATAGGTGCTTTTCTTTGCAAGGCATTGTAAAACCGCCCTGGTCTTTGTGGTTGAATCTGTGTGAAATTCACTGCTCGACTGAGGGACCTTACAGATAATTGTATGTGTGGGGTACAGAGATGAGGTAGTCATTAAAAAAATCTTGATCAACACCATTATTACACACAGAGTGACTGTTATGCAACTTATTATGTGACTTGTTAAGCACATCTTTATTCCTGAACTTATTTGGACTTGCTATAACAAAGGGGTTTAACACTTATTTGAGTAAATACATTTCAGCTTTATATTTTGTATTAATTTGTAAAACATAATACCACATTGACATTATGGTGTATTGTGTGTAGGCCAGTGACAAAAAAAAACTAAATTTAATCTATTTTAAATTCAGGCAGTAAGACAACAAATTGTGGAAAAAGTCAAGGGGTGAATACTTGGAGGCACTATTTTATTACAGACATACAGACGGGTCATTTAGGGGTGAATCTTAACTGCCACTTCAACAAATATGTTCCCTTTGTCTCCAATGACACCAATGCATGACTACCGGAAAATCACATAGTAGAAGTTAGGATTATCCCTTTAGAGGATAGACACAAAACAAAGCTGTATAACCTAGTGTTTCAATATTCAAACAAAATAAATATATTTAAATCATATTAAATAGTAAATCATACTTGAGCAGCAGAACTTCAGCCATCATGGTGAAGAGGATGGAGAACCTCCTGAGGACTGTGAACATCGGCAGGCTGGTAGAGAGAACAATATCATCATCATCTATCCACTACTTCCAAAACAACACAGCTAGATGAAGCCTCAGATAACCTACAGCCCCAACCTGCGCCCCCAGACAACACCAACCTATAACCATTCCATATAACCCCAAATATTACCAGAACATACAGTGCATTATTCAGACTTGATTTTCTCCACATTTTGTTATGTTACAGCCTTATTCTAAAATGAGTTTTTCCCCCTTTTCAATCTACACACAATACCCCATAATGAGAAAGCAAAAATAGGTTTTAGACATGTTGGTATTAAAAATAAACAGAAATGCCTTATTTACATAAATATTCAGACACTTTACTCAGTACATTGTTGAAACACCTTTCGCAGCAATTACAGCCTTGAGTCTTCTTGGGTATGAAGATACAAACTTGGTACACCTGTATGTAGGGAGTTTCTCTCATTCTTCTCTGCAGAACTGCTCAAGCTCTGTCAAGTTGGATTGATAGCGTCGCTGCACAGCTATTTTCACGTCACTCCAGAGATCAGGTTCAAGTCCGGGCTCTGGCTGGGCCACTCAAGGACATTGAAACTTGTCCCAAAGCCACTGCTGCTGTGTCTTGGTGTCGTTGTCCTGTTGGAAGGTGAACCCTCGCCCCAGTCTGAATGTCCGGAGCACTCTGGAGCAGGTTTTCATCAAGGATCTCTGTACGATGCCCGGTTCGTCTTTCAATCATGACTAATCTCCCAGTCCCTGCTACTGAAAAACATTCCCACAGCACGATGCTGCCACCACCATGCTTCACTGTCGGGATGGTGCCAGGTTTCCTCCAGACATGACGCTTGGCATTCAGGTCAAAGAGTTCAATCTTGGTTTCATCAGACCAGAGAATCTTGTTTCTCATGGTCTTAGAGTCTTTAGGTGCCTTTTGGCAAACTCCAAGCAGGCTGTTGTGCCTTTTACTGAGGAGTGGCTTCCAACTGGCCACACTACCATAAAGGTCTGATTGGTAGAGTGATGCAGAGATGGTTGTCCTTCTGGAAGGTTCTCCCATCTCCATAGAGGAAATCTGTCAGTCACCTCCCTGACCAAGGCCCTTCCCCTTTGCTCAGTTTGGCCAGGCAGTCAGCTCTAGAAAGATTCTATGTGGTTCCATTTAAGAATGATGGATGCCACTGTGTTGTTGGGGACCTTCAATGCCGCAGAAATGTTTTGGTACCCTTACCCAGATCTGTACCTCGACACAATCCTGTATCAGAGCTCTACGGACAATTGTTTCGACCTCATGGCTGTTTTTGCTCTGACATGCACTGTCAACTGTGGGACATTATATAGACAGGTGTATGTCTGTCCAATCAATTGAATTTACCACAGGTGGAATCCAATCAAGTTGTAGAAACATCCAGTACGATCAATGGAAACAGGATGCACCTGAGCTTAATTTCGAATCTCATAGCAATTGGTCTGAATATTTCCCTTATTTACATCTCTTTTTTATTTTTAATACATTTACAAACATCACTAAAAACCTGTTTCGCTTTGTCATGTGGTATTGTGTGTAGATTGATGAGGAACATGTTTATTTTAATCCCTTTTAGAATAAGGCTGTAACGTAACAAAATGTGGGAAATCAGAAGGGGTCTGAATACTTTCCGAACCCCCAGATAGCCACAACATATAACCACCCAGATAGCCACAACATATAACTGACAGATAGCCACAACATATAACTGGGCGATATGACGATGTATATCATGTGACAATAGAAAAACATCTAACGTTTAATATCATGCTCTATCGTTTATTTCGATGTGTCGCAAATCACTCTTTACGGCAATATTTTTAGTCAACTGGACGACGCTTTGCGTTCCGGAAATTTGCAACAAATATGGAGTAGAGTGAATGTGACACAGAGCTCGTACCTAAAAGAGGAGCTACATCGGTCGCATGGACGTGGTTTGGGTATGAAACTTCTAACATGGACCAGAAAACCGTCCTTTGCAAAATATGCCGCAGGCCGGTCCAGACAACAGGCTCAAAAACCACAAACCTCTTTTACCACATACGCAATAATCATGTGAAACAGTACTGAGAGTCTCCACGGACGAGACCCCAAAAAGTAAAGTCGAGTGCTCAAAACAAAATCAGACTCAGATGTTGCAAGAGAGGTTTACTCGCGGAAGGAGATAACAGCTGCAGTTACAACTTACATCTGCAAAGACATGGCCCCAATTTACACGGTCAAGAAACAGGGGTTTCGTGAGTTAACACTCAACCCAAGGTACCAAATTGATGTGACCAGTATTAATGCCAAAATATATAGACATGTTTTCAACTATAGTTGAAGTGTTTTCCATTTACCTTTTTCGATGTAATACATTTATATTTTGTTACATGCTTAATTGAAAATGTGCACAAAAGTTCTCCTTTTATTTAGAACCTATCAAATATGAGTAAGTACCTTTAATTTGTAGAGTATAATTCAAAATGTCATGAGAAATAGACCTTTACCTGTGGTCATTTTATATAAACTATTGATTCATTGAATTTACAGATAAGGTACTATATCTTGATATGTATCGTTATCGGGATTTGAAATGACCTATATCGGGATATGAGATTTTGGCCATATCACCCAGCCCTACCACAACATATATACATTACATATAACCATAACATATAAACCCAGATAAGCATAACATACTTTAGCCGTTTTGTCCCAAACAGTCCAGTTATCTGGTTCCCTACGTACAAGAAAGGGAGTGGGAAGGTCTGCAACAAGAGAAACACGTTACACACACAAAGATGGACACAGACAGACATGCACACCTACCTATTAGCTGACTGACTCACCTTGCGAGGTATACTATGGTCGAAGTCTGGGAAACTCAGCACCCTCAGAGCCTTGCCCACCCACAGCACGACCACGGTGGCCAGCATCTACAACACAGACACCTCAGTTATACTGGATTAACACACCGCACTTTCTCTCTGACACACAAACACAGGAATAACACTTACCTGCCCGATGCCGACACATATTGACGAGGGGAACCTGAAAGTAAAAATGTATCGTACTGTGACAAGAAAACAGTTTGAGAAAATTGACAAACATCTCGTCTAACTTTGTGATATGAAGGTGTCCCAAACGGTGACACAACGAGGAAACGACAGTAGTCAGCTAGCTAGTGTAGCGATGAAAGTTAAACTTTAAATAAATTAACGTTAGCCACCAAAGCCTCAAACCCGTAGCTAAGTTACCTACATAGAAAATATAAATAAATGTTTAAATGTGTATCTAACGTCAGTAGGAAGTAACTCGCCGGAGTAAATTAACTAGCTAAATAACGTAACCTGTCCAAGCAGTATTATTTAACTAGCAAGTGAGTTTACGTTAGCTAGTTGATGAATAGCCTGATCAGAATCAAACAGTACGTAGCATCGCTGTGTGTCTATGTTTTTGTAACCAAGCGAACAGACTAAACGGAAATCAAACAAACCTATAGTTTGTGAGGATGCTCTTGTTTACCACGACGATGAGAAAAGAACTGAGTCCGTAAAATACCGCGGCGAACAGCTTCACGAACACCGTGAGAGATTTGTCCGCCATCCCCAAGCACTCTTTCCTCTTTCCCACTCTCTATCCTTCTCTAGATGAGTCTAAACGGGATCACTGGGACGTCCGGTAAACGGTAGACTCAACGATATGACGTTGCCACGAGCAGCACCGCAGATATTGACTGTGTTCGAGATAATCAAAACGACTGCAGGCGACTGACTGACCTACAAATCACATTGCATCATAAATAACTCATTATTATTTGTAGATCAGTCAGTCACAATTTACCAATGATACATAACGGTGTTGATGCTCTCGAACACGGACAGTATCTGCGCATGTGCAAGGGATGCTTCACGCTGTGTACAGCGTTGTTGCCAGGGCTCCAAAACAGCGGAGCAGTTAGCCCCACGCTTCAACGCCCTTAGTTTTTGCGGAAATTGACCCACTATGCTGTTCACTTTCGGCATCTATGTCATATCGCTGAGTCTACCTTTAAGGTAAAGTTAGGGTTATGATTTAGGGTGTGGACGTATTGAGGATCCCATATAGCACTAACCATCATCCTCTCTCAGCCATCGCTTGCTTGCCCTGCGTCAGAGAGGAAGATGAAAGAGGCCTAACTCGGCGAAAAATCTGTCCATTTCAATTCGAGGGGCTTTATTGGCATGGGAAACATGTTTAAGTTGGAAACATGTTTAAGCAAGTGAAATAGATAAACACAAGTGAAATAAACAAAAAAGTAACAGTAAACACACTCACAAAAGTTTCAAAATAATAAAGACATTTCACATGTCACATTATGTCTACAAACAGTGTTGTAATGATGTGCAAATAGTTAAAGTACAAGAGCAGTGCACATAACATTTGATTTGAAGACAGGCTGTCACATGCTCAGAATACAACAGGTGTAGTAGACCTTACCGTGAAATGCTTACTTACAACCCCCTAACCAACAATGCAGTTCAAGAAAGAGTTAATAAAATATTTACTAAATTAACTAGTGAAAAAAAATTGAAAACATTGAAAAATAACAAGAAAATTACACAACAATAACGAGGCTATATACAGGGAGTACCGGTACCGAGTCAATGTGCGGGGGTACATGTTAGTCGAGGTAATTTGTACATGTAGGTAGGGGTAAAGTGATATGGCGGGGTCAATGTAAATGGTCCGGGTGGCCATTTGATTAGTTGTTCAGCAGTCTTATGGCTTGGGGGTAGAAGCTGTTAAGGAGCCTTTTGGTCCTTTGCGCTCTGGCACCACTTGCCTTATGGTAGCAGAGAGAACAGTCTATGACTTGGGTGACTGGAGTCTGACAATTTTTTTGGCCTTCCTCTGACACCGCCTAGTATATAGGTCCTGGATGTCAGGAAGCTTGGCCTCTTCACAAATGTCTTTGTGTGTTCGGACCATGATAGTTTGTTGGTGATGTGGACACCAAGGAACTTGAACCTCTCAAACCGCTCCACGACAGCTCTGTCGATGTGAATGATGGTGTGTTCGGCTAGGCAAGGGAATAGGCAAGCACCCCTGAGAGGCCCCAGTGTTGAGGATCAGCGTAGCAGATGTGTTGTTGCCTACCCTTACCACCTGGGGGCAACCTGTCAGGAAGTCCAGGATCCAGTTGCAGAGGTAGGTGTTGTCCCAGGGTCCTTAGCTTAGTGATGAGCTTTGTGGGCACTATGGTGTTGAAAGCTGAGCTGTAGTCAATGAACAGCATTCTCACATAGGTGTTCCTTTTTTCCAGGTGGGAAAGGGCAGTGTGGTCTGCCTACGGCAGTCTCTCAAAAGCAAGGCTATGCTCACTGAGTCTGTACATATAGTAGTCAATGATTTCCTTCAATTTTTATTCTGACACTGTCTATTCTCTGTTTAGGGCCAAATAGCACTAGTTTGCTCATTTTTTTTGTGTAAATTCTTTCGAATGTGTTAAGTAATTATCTTTTTGTTTTCTCATGATTTGGTTGCATCTAATTGTGTGTCTATCCTGGGGCTCTGTGGGGTGATGGTGAACAGAGCCCAGGACCAGCTTGCTTAGGGGGCTCTTCTCCAGGTTAATTTCTCTGTAGGTTATGGTTTTGTTAAAGAAGGATTGGAAATCACTTCCTTTTAGGTGGTTGTAGAATTTAAAGTCTCTTTTCTGGATTTTGATAATTAGCAAGGATCAGCCAAATTCTGTTCTGCATGCATCATTTGGTGTTTTATGTTGTACACAGAGGATATTTTTGCAGAATTCTGATGCAGAGTCTCAATTTGGTGTTTGGCCCATTTTGTGAATTCCTGGATGGTGAGCGGACCCCAGACCTCACAACCGTAAATGGAAATGGGTTCTATAACTAATTCAAGTATTTTAGCCAGATGCTAATTGGTATGTCAAATTTTATGTTCCTTTTGATGGCATAGAAGGCCCTTCTTGCCTTGTCTCTCAGATTGTTTACAGCTGAGGCCGAGGTACAGTTGAAGTCGGCAGTTTACATACACTTAGGTTGGAGTCATTAAAACTCGTTTTTCAACCACTCCACAAATATCTTGTTAACAAAACTATAGTTTTGGCAAGTCGGTTAGGACATCTACTTTATGCATGACACAAGTCATTTATCCAACCATTTTTTAGAGACAGATTATTTCATTTATAATTCACTATTCCAGTGTGTCAGAAGTTTACATACACTAAGTTGACTGTGCCTTTAAACAGCTTTAAACAGAAAATTATGTCATGGCTTTAGAAGCTTCTGATAGGCTAATTGACATAATTTGAGTCAATTGGAGGTGTACTTGTGGATGTATTTCAAGGCCTACCTTCAAACTCAGTGCCTCTTTGCTTGACATGGGAAAATCAAAAGAAATCATCCAAGACCTCAGAAAAAAGATGTAGACCTCCACAAGTCTGGTTCATTCTTGGGAGCAATTTCCAAACGTCTGAAGGTACCACGTTCATCTGTACAAACAATAGTACGCAAGTATAAACACAATGGGCCCACGCAGCCGTCATACCTCTCAGGAAGGAGACGTGTTCTGTCACCTAGAGATGAACGTACTTTGGTGCGAAAAGTGCAAATCAATCCCAGAACAACAGCAAAGGACCTTGTGAAGATGCTGGAGGAAACAAGTACAAACGTATCTATATCCACAGTAAAACCAGTCCAATATCAACATAACCCGAAAGGCCGCTCAACAAGGAAGAAGCCACTGCTCCAAAACCGCCATAAAAAAGCCAGACTATGGTTTGCAACTGCACATGGGGACAAAGATCGTACTTTTTGGAGAAATGTCCTCTGGTCTGATGAAACAAAAATAGAACCGTTTGGCCATAATGACCATCATTATGTTTGGAGGAAAAAGGGCGAGGCTTGCAAGCCGAAGAACACCATCCCAACCGTGAAGCACGGGGGTGGCAGCATCATGTTGTGGGGGTGCTTTGCTGCAGGAGGGACTGGTGCACCTCACAAAATGGATAGCATCATGAGGCAGGAAAATTATGGGGATAAATTGAAGCAACATCTCAAGACATCAGTCAGGAATTTAAAGCTTGGTTCCAAATGGACAATGACCTCAAGCATACTTCCAAAGTTGTGTCAAAATTGCTTAAGGACAACAAAGTCAAGGTATTGGAGTGGCCATCACAAAGCCACGACCTCAATCCGATAGAAAATTTGTGGGCAAAACTGAACAAGTGTGCGAGCAGTGAGGCCTACAAACCTGACTCCGTTACACCAGCTCTGTCAGGAGGAATGGGCCAAAATTCACCCAACTTATTGTGGAAGGCTACCTGGAAGGTTTGACCAAAGTTAACAATTTAAAGGTAATGCTACCAAATACTAATTGAGTGTATGTAAACCTCTGACCCACTGGGAATGTGATTAAATAAATAAAAGCTGAAATAAATCACACTACTATTATTCTGACATTTCACATTCTTAAAATAAAGTGGTGATCCTAACTGACTTAAGACAGGGAAATTTTACTAGGATTAAATGTCAGGAATTGTGAAAAACTGAGTTTAAATGTATTTGGCTAAGATGTATGTAAACTTCCGACTTAAACTGTAAATATAAGCAGATAATTATTCAATCCACTAATACTTAACATGTGCCTTTACCATAAAAACATATCCTTGTTTGGTATTTTTATCGTCGACAAAGTTTATTTGAGCTATGGTCAGCGCCATTTTAAATTGCCATAGTAACGACTGGCGGTGTGGTATTAAGTTTTTACCCGGAGCGTCAATCGAAGAGAGTGAGGTTAGGTGCGGACAACGAAGATGGAAACAACAATAGTAATTCAAACATGAACTGTATAGTGCCGGGCTGCATGAATTGGCTCCAAAGAAATCCCTTGGTAAACGACCATAGGCTGCACTTTTGAAGAAGTTGCTCCATGTCCTGAAGAGGAAGGACATGCCAGCTCGAGCTAGCATGATCTACAGACAGCACTTCGCGGAGGCAGACTTCGCGATGAAGGGCACTCTCAATGCGGCAACCAGGAGTTTCTGAATGGAAAGGAGTCATAGGCCTATTTAATGCCCTCTGCTTGGGCCTCCATTTGACATTTAGAGGGTTATGGTGTAGGGGTTACCGACTGACCATCGCTGACTTCGGAGTCAAGCAAAAGTGACTGAACGGAGGAGGTGATGTGAGTCAATGCAATGGAGCCCGAGATAACGTTAACTTTATGAATGCTGTTGACGAGGCTAGCGTTAGACACTGGACAACTTTGTTGCAACTCTAGTTGAAGGTAACAAGCTAATTGCGTCTGAAGTATTTAGCAACTAACATTAGCAAGCAACTCAACTGCAACAAAAATTGCAACAGTTTCTGTGTTATTAGGTAGTAACTATAGCTAGCTTCCACCTCAGTCAAGTAATATTTTGTTAGCTCCACCTCATTTAGTTAGACTGAAGTTGACATAACTAATATTTGCTGAAAAATAAATGTCCCTGTATTTGCTGTGTATATGTGTGTGTGTGTGTGTGTGTGTTGACAAAGCAAGACAGGTCGCTTGCTAATGCCAACTGATATATTTGTCTTAACAAAATGTTTGTTTGCTTTCAGGATGACATCTTCATCCCTGAATGTTTTCATCCAGGAGGCAGAGGAGGTACAAGCAAATTCCATGTTATTCCTAAAGCTATTGTTTAGTTCAAGTATGTGCAGTGATTCTTGAATATAACTGTAGCCTAGTAGATGCCTTGGGCAGCCTTGTGGTTAGAGCATTTGACTAGTAACCGGAAGGTTGCAAGTTCAAACCCCCAAGCTGACAAGGTACAAATCTGTCATTCTGCCCCTGAACAGGCAGTGTTCCTAGGCCGTCATTGAAAATAAGAATTTGTTCTTAACTGACTTGCCTAGTTAAATAAAGGTAAAATTAAAAAAAATTCTACCAACAGGAAAGAACAGCATGCCAAACTTGGTGCCAGAGTGTTCATGTGCTGCGGTGGAGAAGAGGTCCACCACTAAAGAGCTCAGGGCCCGGCTAGACTGCGCTCACGACCATCAGTATACAATGGAGTCCTTCCCCTAATAGCAAAATTTCACCAATTATTTAACTGGCATATCGGCTGCTGACTGATTGAGTAACTTCTTCTGACAGGAAGTCCTTCATAAGGATTAGTGACACGTCCAATACATCACCATCCAGACAGACTGACAGGAACCTCTGACTGGATGTAATACGAGAACGAACTCTGATCTGGGGCAATGATCGGCTCAAACATGAATGGCTTCAGTAGGTTTATTGGCTCCCTAACTAACATTATTTCATTCTCTGTAATAAACTCATTCTCAGAGCTACTTGGTAAATTCAGCCATTTTTGGGAGTTTCAAAATGTTCTCTCCTGCCAGTGATGCAACAATGCCAATATGGGGATTTACAGTTAGCTGGAGTTCTAAATCATTGTTTCCATTCTCCTTTATGTTCTCACCTCAGTCCGTAGAGCAGCCACCCATCTGCACCTTCTGCCCTCCAGGTGTTGTTGTGCTGGTCTGTTTTGTGGGTTTGTTCTGTCTGGATTGTGTGGACTAGCTCTCTGAGCTTCACCATGTCTCTCTCCAGCTCTTTGAACATATCCCTCTCAGTGATGGAGGAGCAGTGCAGTTGTGGGACCAGGGTGTATTCAGTGCTGGAGGGGTGACTATCCTCATCTGCAGGACAGTTTGAAGAGGTGTGATCAGACAGGATGGGGGTGGGTCACAGAGAAAGCTTTTCCTGCTGTACGCACTCTTTGATCCCGTAAAAGTCCTGCTGGAACTGCTTGAGGATGCCCTGTAGCATCTCTCACCATTGAATACAAGCGGATGAAGTCAACAACCCTCATCGAATATTTAAAAAACAGATTACAATAATGAGACGTATCCACCAATCCATAGAAAGGATAGGTGGGAGCTAGGCAGACTGCTGTGCCGCTTTGTGGAGAACGACTCACATTGTTAGGGCGGCAAGACATGCATCTTGTTAATATATCCATAATCTTCGCCTGCGTACATCCTGAAGGGTTGCGTTGTCATCAGTATCTCTGCAGGAGTCAAAGGGTTGTCTCCATCGTTTCAGAGAAAACAGATGAAATAAATACGCATGATATCAATGAAGTTTGCAGTCCAAATTTATTGTAAAAAAAAAAAAAAAACGTTATTTCTATGTTATAGAATATATAGCTAGCTAGATAATATATAGTCCTACTCTCAGTTCATGCTAAGAAAACATTCTCTGCTGTAGGGATGCTGATAGCCTGTTGAGGGTCGAAGGGGAAGTTGGGTCTCAGTGTGTGTTCTGAGCCAGACTCATAAGAGGAGCAGGTTTTCAGTGTGTGTTCCATGCCTGAGTCGTAAAGGGAATTGGTTTTGACATGTGTGTGTGAGTGATGTTCTGAGAGATAGAGGGAGGTGGAATGCCGTGGGGTCTTGTTCCCGAGTTGGGACAGGAAGAAGCGGACTCCGTAAACTCTGATGTTCTCTACATCTATTTCCTCTGACAGCATCACCAAGTGCCTCTGGCCCAACCGCCAATCCTCCCTACTGGCCCGTTGATTGGCAACCAGCGGACTCATGCTCTCTTCATGATGATGCTTCAGCGGCTTGGAGATGAACAGGAAGTCCATCTGACCTGTGATTGGCTCCCTGAGAGAGCTTGTCTGAAGCCGCTTGCTGGTTCCAGAGGGGAGTGGTCTGAAGTAGTTTGGAGGGCCAATCAGAGGCTCTGACATTTTAGGGTTCATCCCATTGAGCACAGGACCCACAGCAGTGGAGCTGCCTCGCTTCTGCCTGGGGGGAGGAGAGGGGAGGAGATGGGCCCTGCTTGAGGGAGGGGGGGGCAGCTGGTTGCTATGCAGCGGGAGTTGTCCCAGTTCTGAGGCCTTACCAACCCTCCCATCAGCAGACAGAACCCAGAGGCTCACACTGTGGGGCCCTGCCACACCCTGTTTCTCCTCCCTTTCTCTCTCTTTTTCCCTCCCTCTCTCCTCCCTCTCCCCTTTCACCTCGCCCTTCTCCCATCTCACCCCTTCTTTCTCTCTCCTCTCCCTCACCATTATGTCTGCCTGCAGGGAGTCAGTGATGCGGACGATAGCAGAGTGGAGAGTGGTCCTGCTGAGGTTGGGACTATGGTTAAGGTTGGGATTAGGGTCTTCTAGGAAGTGGTGTCCAGAGGAGGTGAAGGGCTTGTGTTGGTACGGATCACTGTTGCACACCACAGGGTATGTCTCACTGACTATCTGTGAAAACAACAATACAAGTAGGAAATAAACACAGGCCTTACAGAGGCAAAGCCACAACAAGTTGAATACTGGCCCACCCAAATCAGGCTGTCTTAAAATATATGCAAATTAGTGGATTCGGCTATTTCAGCCACACCCATTGCTGACAGGTGAATAAAATTGAACACACAGCCATGCAATCTACATAGACTAATATCGGCAGTAGAATGGCCTTACTGAAGAGCTCAGTGACATAGTCATAGGATTCCAAAAAGTTAGTTCATCGCATTTCCTGCGAGAGCTGCCCCGGTCAACCGTAAGTGCTGTTATTGTTAAGTGAAAATGTCTAGGAGCAACAAGGGCTCAGCCACAAAGTTGTACGCCAAACAAACTCACAGAATGGGACCACAGAGTGCCGAAGCACGTAAAAATGGTCTGTCCTCAGTTGCAACACTCACTACCGAGTTCCAAACTTCCTCTGGAAGCAACGTCAGCACAAGAAGTGTTCATCGGGAGCTTCATGAAATGGGTTTCCATGGCCGAGCAGATGTATACAAGCCTAAGATAACCATGCGCAATGCCAAGCGTCGACTGGAGTGGTGTGAAGCTCGCAGCCAATGGACTCTGGACCATTGGAAACGCGTTCACTGGAGTCATCAATCAAGCTTCACCATCTGGCAGTCTGACAGACAAATCTGGGTTTGGCGGATGCCAGGAGAATGCTACCTGCCCGAATGCAGTGCCAACTGTAAAGTTTGCCCAAGACCACTAAGTTTAGTCAATAATGATCTGGGGCTGTTTTTCATGGTTCTATCCTTCAAAATTTGTGGCAACAGTTTGAGGAAGGCCCTTTCCCGTTTCAGCATGACAGTGCCCCCGTGCAAAAAAGCAAGGTCCATACAGAAATGGTTTGTCGAGATCAGTGTGGAAGAACTTGACCGGCCTGCACAGAGCCCTGACCTCAACCCCTGTCCACATACTTTGATCATCTAGTGAATATAAAAAATGTAATAAATGAATTTAATTTGTAGTTTGTATCGTCTCCTGACGAATCAGACATTTTGGGTAAATGCAGTAGGAGGTTACTGGCATCTTATTGGTTTTATCACAATCACATGGTACGGACAATTTGTCTGAAATACAGTTTATCAAGGGATGCTGTTTTCTGTAAAATGTGGAGACATTTCCCTCAGCTCTACTATGGAAAGCTCATTTGTTACAGACAGATTTAAGGATTGGAAGCACCTTTGTGAAGCATGAATCAAGAATCAGGCTAGTAAACCCCACTCTTAAGCACTGTATACATTTGAAGACTACAGTGCAAGCCGAAGCCATGGCAATCAAAGCCAGGGTAATGTTATAAATCAACTTAACTATGAGGCCATGGACTATTCATTTGTAGAGCATAATCGTGGTTGTGGACATTGTCCTGTTTAGCGTAAAACAAACACATAGACATGGGACATATTGTTTAAGCCATTTCACCCAGTGGGCGGTGCTATAGGTCACGGTGGGCGTAGATTTCAGCGCACAGTGTAGAGCATGAGCCGAGCACGAGCTCAAATTGTGGAATATATTCAACACATACATTATGGCTGACCCCATCTGGTTGATTGTTTGGTCGACCAAGATTTCTTTTAGTCGAGCAGTTGCAAATAGATGTTTTTTTTTAAATGGCAAACGAGACACCTGCCTGATTTGCACCCGTCTCAGTGAACTAATTAATTGACGCGGCTGTGGGGATGGTTGGGTACAAGAAGAAGGGAAGTGTGGGTAAGATGCAGAATGCATTCTTTCCCACCAGTTTATGTGCATTCATTGTTTCATAACTTCATTGTGTGAATTGTTTAACCTTTGATTGTTAGTGTCTATCAATACAGTATAGTTGATTTTATTACAAACACAAAGTGTGTCTTTTAATGGAAAAACACGTTTTAAAATTTAGAACAATCTGAAAGAAAAGACCACTCTTGGTCGACTAAGATTTTATTTTTTTGTCGGGGGCAGCCCTAACATACATATCATACTGACCTGAAGAATTGGTTACCATTTTTTTGTAGTTCACATCACAGTTACTGAAAAGGGAGGGGTGAAAGGCTCAGTTAATCTGATCTTGTTCGTCTAAACGCAAATAATTCAGCTCAGTGATTGACAGGATATGTTGACTAACCAATCGAAGTGAAATGAGTTTAAATCTAGTCATTATCAGTTTAATTTATTTCATTCAGGCAAGCTGTTGGGAATTTTATGAATAAATGACTAAACAATATCCCCATTTTAAATAGAACTGTAACTTAGTAAACTATACCCTGTTTTACAATATCTGATTAATAATGTTAGTTCATAAAGAAGGGATTATGTGGCATGAACAAGGAGTAATTAAACATAATGAACACCATTCCAACTAGTCTGGGGAGGAATGGGTTGTGGGTTAAGTAAGCAGATAGGGTCGTTAACCTATGGTTGAACCGACAAAACTTAGCTCTGGGGTGTTTTAGATAAGGCAGTGAGTTTATTCCTAGGTTTTCTGTTAACTAGAACTGTCAGCTAATTGGTGATCAATAATGGTGAGGGGTCAAGAGTTAATTCAGTTATGTTGTGTGTCCTGTGTGTGTGTGTTAGTGAGTTGGAATGAACTTCTGAACTTGCTTTATTCTCAGTCGGGAGGAGGAGATTCATTCTAGAAGCAATGAAATGACGTCATGTTTTGTATATAAACTGTTGTTTGTGGATCCTTGAGAGCGCGCCCCGAGAATAAATACTATTATCCATTTTTGATAAGACTGGTCTCCGTCTATTTTATGCAAATAAGAATCTTACAAATTCTCATAAAATAGACTAAATGAATTCAATTAATGAAAACATATTGGAAATAATGAAATTACAGTAACAATTGGTCCAACAAGCGGATTCCACAAACATGCCTCTGTCGTCCGAAGGTAGAGCCGAAAGCCATGCACGGACGGGTCTGGACTTGTTATTTAAAGACCTGCCGGTATTAGATCTAAGGGCGACAGAGAAGGTGACGGAATCGAACCGGCATTGCTTTTCTCAGTCTACAGGACGAAGGTAAATAGTCTTTATTCTCGAATTTGGGAGGAAATACACTAGGTTTCTACTTTGTGTTTTAACCAAAATCGATAGGAAGGAAGGAGGTCCGAAAAGACCTAAGGTAACGAATTCTACCACAAATAAATATAACGGAAGGAAGTGATATAGTAACTTTTGTTAGATAGGACGGTCGTTCTGTACAAATAGGATAGCCATTAATTCAAAAGACATACCTAAATAAAGTTTTAACCTAAGTAGTCTATCTGTTATGGAAAGTAGCGGATAGATATATTAAAACGGGTGAGGATAAATTAGGCTTGGTGAGAAGGCAGGGTAATCCTAGGCGAACGGAATAACTGAACCTATTCAATACTGAAAGAAAGTAATATCCAAGAAGGTGGAGAGGGAAACCTAGTCTAGAGAAGTGAGATATGAGATATTAACGTTGACAGTCCCAAGGAACAATAGTTTATAATGAGCTTATAATTGTATACGGGTGAAATTTAATGTCCGATCAAAAGTCAAATCTATAGACGAAGTTTCCAGAAAGGGGAAATACATAGAAACCCATACACATTGGTTGTCATTAAAGAGACACACACATAGTCAGTCAGGAAAGAGCAACTAAAGTAACTGGGTAACGGTAAACAGCACATACATAGATCGTAGTAATACACACACATAGAAGGTAAAAAATAGAAAGGCATTAGATAAGTGATTAAATACCATAGCTACTAGTAACGATAAAGATAAGAAACAAATATGGGTAGTAAATCCTCAAAGGAGGTCCCGGAACTAACGGGAGACGAGCGTTATATGGAACAGAGAGACAAAAGAAACATTGATTTCGGTTTAAAATGGAGAAAGAAATATGATTTTGATGGCCGTTTAAAAGAAGAAAAGCTGGAATCACTTATAAAACATATACATAAGGAATGTGGAAAAGAATAAACAGGGGTTACAGAATAAACAGGGGTTATACACAGCCGGAGTTTGGCTTTCAGAAGCAAAAAAGAGAGTTGAGGGTGAAAATAGGAGGAAACCCAAAAAGAGCCAAGATGCGCTGCCCTCCGCTCCCGCAGATGAAAAAGTTAGCCAATTGGGCGGGGGTGAGGGTAACAAACTATATCCTTCTCTAGTATACCAAACATACAGAGGTAATCATGTTGATGAAATAGTGGTTGTGAGAATACGGCTGCAGGAGCTACCCGCACAACCACCACCAGCATATGTGGAGCCTGCTGGAGCAACGGGAGCAGACAGAAAGGGAACGTCAGGCGAAGGGAGTAAGGGGGAGCTGAGATGTTTTAATTGTAATAAAACTGGACATTTCGCCCGGGAGTGTAACACTCCCTGCAAACATTGTGGCGGATTAGGATATAGTCACCGAGATTGTAATTTAACTGAGGGGAAGATCAGAGGTGACAATCGGGGAGGGGAGGGGGGGGGGGGGGTCAGATACAAAGAGAGCGAGATTAATGAGAATCCTCGCTGAGCAAAAGCTTGGGCTTTTAAAATTAGGGCTATTTTCTGTTGTCCCGATGCCGGAGTTACGAATGCAGACAATTGTAGGATGGGTTTATTTGCGGAGGATCTTAGTCATTTACATAGCGGTATAGTGGTGAGCATAGCTGCCTTCCAAGCTGGAGTCCCGGGTTCGGTTCCCAGCCAAGGCGTTAACCAAAATCTGAGTTTTTGATTGTAATTAAACTATTTTTATGTTTTGCCTGGAAAGTTATGGTCGCTTGTGTTTGTATAAGATATAAAAGTAACGTTTTAATAGATTGTTTAGGTTAAATTGATAGACTAATTCATTGAACTAAAAATAATAACGAAGCGAATTTTAAATTATCTTCTGGAATAATGTATTGAGAATTGAGTTGTATTTAAAATTGCTGTATCAATAGAGGAGACAGTTGCCTAAATAAAAAATAATCTAAATAATAGCGGAGAGATAATGGCGATAGAGAGGTGGCCACCGCAAAGTTTTTCATTCTTATAGATTGACTGACATGTTATAATTTTGGCGCTGTGTGTGTTATTTTTAAAGTCTTGGACATTTCATAAGTGTGAAGAGGAAAGAGAAGAGAAAGTTGTAAAGGTTGGTTTTAAAGCTTACGATAGAGGTAAGGAAAAACGTTGAAATGAGAGGGGTTATATATTTTTGCCCACTGGGAAAAAAGAAATAGGATATTAAAATGCTGAAAGTAATAAGAGTTAGTTGTTAGAGGCAGGTAGATTTGTTATGGAATAACGTAAAACTGCATCATTACGTTTGATAAACAATAACGTTACTCAAATTGGTTTGACCGATGTTAAGGTACACTCTTTCAGTACTTCTGGCAGGACAATTTTGGTTGATTGATGAAGTAAGTTCTATTCAAGATCCAACAGATGTGATAAATTAGGTTTGGATTTTCGAACCCTGCTGCAGACAGCCAACAATAATGTAATGACCTGACTAGATCATAAATGAACAATTGTCCAGACAGAGGCTTGAGTTAACGAATTGACGGTTTATTAAACCAACTTTACACAGGCTACTGTTTGGGCCGTAGCACACGCCAAAAAGATGACAGATAACCCACAAGCCAATCGTGACCTTCTCTTGGGAAGCCCAGACGTAAGAGAGAGAGAACAAAAAGCTGAACCTGTTCCAATGCTCCACCCCCCCTCCACGCCACTCCGCCAACCACCAGGATGCCCGGCATCAGAACATTCCAGGCATTCCCGTGATTGGCAGATAGCAGTTTGATTGACATGTCGGACCCCGCGAACACCGGGTACTGGTCAGTACAACACAACCACCTCCTAGCCTAACACACAACACACAGCTGTCTGTGCGGGTCGCTACACAGCCCCCCCACCACAAAGTCCCTCGTCCCCGAGGGAACAAACAAAGTCTCTGAAGCGACCCGGAGGTCTCCTTTGCCTGCGTGTCCGTGATGGTCGCAGAGTGCCCCTCTGGGAACCAGGGGATGAAGGCAGGGCTATGGGGGACAAGGAAGCGGGAACGGGTAATACAGTCCGTGGCTCTGGGGAACCACGCGGTGACACAGGGGGGGAGACAGGGGGAGTGGGCTGTCTGGAGCCTTGTCTGCGGCACCTGAGGGGTGGGTGCCTGGAGAATGTCATTGCCAGAGAGGGGAATTGTGGGGGTTCCTGGGGTTTGGGGAAAAGAGGCCCCTCTGTATGGGGCTAACCTGTCCCGGTGCAGTGCCACCTTTCTCCCCCTGGGAGGAAGCTGCACCCGTACACAACCTCCCTACCCTCTCCAGGACACTGCAGGGTCCCACCCAGTGACTGTCCAACTTGGGGCATCTGCCTTTTTTCCTTAAGGGGCTGTAGACCCAGACCAGCTCCCCAGCCACAAAGTGCCTTCCCCGGGTGTGCACGTCATAGTTCCTTTTCTGCCTCACACCTGCATTCACCAGCTGCTCCCTGGCGAAGGTGTGGGCTGTCTCCAGGCGGTCCTGGAGTCTCCGGGCATACTCCGGCCCCGGAGGAACATGAGGGCTATCCAGGGGCCGACCAAACGCCATCTCCGCAGGGGTGCGGATCTCTCTCCCCAGCATGAGGAGGGCAGGCGTGCAGGAGGTGGAGTCTTGGACAGCGGAGCGGCATGCCATGAGGACCATAGGCAGGTGCTTGTCCCAGTCCCGCTGGTGTTTGGAAGAGACGATGGCCAGCTGCTGTCCAAGCGTTTTGTTGAAGCGCTCCACAAGGCCATCACTTTGAGGATGGAGAGGAGTAGTGCGGGTCTTGTGCATACCCAGCCTCTCACACATGGTGGCGAACACACGGGACTCAAAGTTTCTGCCTTGGTCGCTGTGGATGGACTCTGCAGCTCCAAACCTGCTGAACATCCCCGCTGTCAGGGCGTCGACGATGGTCTCTGCCTCCTGGTCAGGCAGAGCATAGGCCTCGGGCCATTTTGTGAAATAGTCCATGGCCGTGAGCACCCAGCGGTTTCCACTGTCTGTGGTGGGGAACGGCCCAACTACATCCACTCCCACCCTCTCCATGGGAGCCCCCACTGGGAACTGTTGGAGCTGAGCATGAGAGCGGCCTGGGGGCCCTTTCTCGCTGTGCAGTTGTCACAGCGGCGACAAAAGTCCTCCACATCCCTCTTGTGCTGCCCCCAGTAGAAGCCCTGACGGAGACGGCGCAGTGTTTTTGTGACCCCAAAGTGTCCAGTCCCCACCCCCCCATGAGTACTCTGGAGCACAGCCTCCCGCAATGCTTTTGGGACCACCACCTGCCACCTCTCCTCTCCCGTAGCTGACTCCTTCCATGCCCGCTGTAGCACACCATCAGCCAGCCGCAGTCTCTCAAACTTCGACCACAACCCTTTGGTCGCGAGTGAGAGCGCTGTCACCTCTTCCCATGGTGGCCTCACCTGCGCCTCTTCCCACTGTAGCACTGGCTGTAGGTCTGTGTCCCGTCCCTGCTGCTGCCGCCATTCAGCCACGTCGACAGTCTGCAGCTCGCAGCAGACAGGCCCGCTCGCCCGACACACTGTGGCACAGACACCCTCCTCTGCCCGCAGCTCTCTCTCCCGTCCCTCTCTCCGTTCACAGTGGCGGCAGCCGTCTGCAGTACAGTGCCGACGGGACATGGCGTCGGCGTTGGAGTGGCGTGCCCCTGCCCTGTGCACCACCGTGAAGTCATACGGCTGAAGCTCCTCCAACCAGCGTGCCACCTGCCCCTCTGGCTCTCTGAAAGACATGAGCCACTGGAGAGCAGAGTGGTCAGTCCTTACAGTAAAGGGCAGACCACCCAGGTAGTACTTGAAGTGTTTGACGGAAGCCACAACAGCCAAGAGCTCCCGCCGGGTGACACAGTAGCGGCGCTCATGTTTGTCAAATGTTTTGCTGAAGTACGCCACCACTCTCTCCCCCTCTGGCCCCACCTGGGCCAGCACCCCACCCATGCCCACATTGCTCGCGTCTGTGTCAAGGATAAAGGGCAAGGTGAGGTCAGGGGGGGGCGAGCACGGGGGCCTCGATCAGTGCACGTTTGAGGGTGTTGAACGCCTCCTCACACTCCACTGTCCAAGTGAAAGCCTTGTCCTTCGGCAGCAGGCGGTTCAGTGGAGCAGCAACGCTTGAGAAGCCCCGTACAAACCTCCTGTAGTACGATGCCAGGCCCAGGAAGCTCTTCAGCTGACGCTGGTCGGTGGGGGTGGGCCAGTCTCTGACAGCCCCTACCTTGTCCTCCATGGTGCTGATCCCCTCCTTCCCCACTCGGTGGCCCAAGAAGGACACCTCTCTCCTCATGAAGTGGCACTTCTCGGGGTGGAGCTTCAGACCTGCGGCAGCCACCCTCTCCAGCACACGCCGTAGCGCCCGCAGGGCTGACTGGAAGGAGCTGCCATGGGCCAGGATGTCATCGAGGTATACCAGACACTGCTGTCGGGGGATGCCATCCAGCACCCTGTCCATCAAACGCTCAAAAGTAGCTGGAGCGTTGCACAGGCCAAAGCACAGGACCTTGAACTGCCAGTGTCCTCTGTTAGTGGAGAACGCAGTTTTGGCTCTGGCCTCTGGGGAGAGGGGCACCTGCCAGTAGCCACTGCGGAGGTCTAGTGAGGAGAACCAGGAGGACCCCTAACCAGGTCCAGCGACTCATCGATACGTGGTATGGGGTATGAGTCCTTCCTGATTACCTCATTCAGCCGCCTGTAGTCCGCACAGAACCTCAGCTTGCCCCCTTCTTCGGAACCATGACGACTGGCGCCGCCCAGGGGCTGTCTGAGGGCTCAATGAAGTCTGCCCGCTGCATCTCCAACACAGCCTTGTCTGCCGCCTCCTGGCGTGCCAGCGGGATACGGCGGGGACGCATCTTGATGGGTCGAGCATCACCTGTGTCGATCTCATGCTGCACCAGATGAGTCTGACCCACCTCTTCCTCACTCAACGCAAAGCTGTCTCTGAATTCAAACAGCAACTGCCACAACCGTTCCTGCTGCTCGGGTCGAGACCAACACAGTTCCTCCCCCATATCTCCCTCACTGCAGACAGTGTCCTCTCCTCTCCCATCTGGGGTAGCTGGGCTGGGGGTTGCGGCCCGGGCTCACAGAGGGCTGTGTCATGGAGGTAGCTGGGGGAATGTAACACACCGCCGTAGGTGACAGGGGGACTGGGGAAAAGTCACACACAGCTGTGGGGGAGGGGCGCAGCCATGAGTCTCTGCTGCTTTAACTGTTGGAGTAAAGGGTTTGTTGGGTTGAGTGAATGTGACATTAGGGGGGCCATGGTGACTTCCGTCCCTCCCTGGAAGCTCAGTGTGCCCCTATTTAGGTCTAACTGGCAGCCTGTGCTCCTAAGAAAGTCCAACCCCAGGATACAAGGGTCCTGCACAGCCGCCACCCACACAGGATGACGCACAGTCCTGCCCCCTACTGTCAGAGTCATTATTCCCTTCCCTTTCATGGGTGCCAGCTCACCTGTGACTGTGCGGAGCTGCACAGTTGTAGGCTCACACTGAGTCCAACCTGGCACAATATCTGGCCTCACCAGGGTTACTGTGGACCCAGTGTCCACCATGGCGGAGCAGGGCACCCCCTCCACAGTGACAGGGACATGACAAAAGTCCCCAACACAGGTCCGGCCCACCACAACAACAGGCTCCATCCGCTTGCCCTCGTCTGCTTCTGGGGGAAGTGGAGCCTTGCTTCCCCGTCTGTGCCGGTGGGCTCCTCCTGAAGATGATGGTGGTTGGGATAGAAAGCCAGGGGTCCGCACTACCCGGTCTATGCGGACCCCGAGCCGTTTCCCTGGGCTCTGGGGGACATGGGGCAATCTCGGCGCAGATGGCCTGGCTGGCCACAACCCCAGCAGACCCTGGGACCAGGGCTTGTGTTTCGTGCCGCCTGTAGCGACACAGCCCGAATGAGTTTTGTCATTTCGGCCACCCAAGCAGGCTTTTCCGGCTCCGGGCTGCTCTGCCCCCCAGCTCGCACAGAGGGTGTGTCTCCCTGCACCCCCACCAAAGCCCCAGCTGAAGCCCCAGCCCACACCAGCTCCCTCTCCAAAGCCATCTCCAAGGCTGTCTGCAATGATTCAGGATGAGCCAGCTGGGTCTGTATGCGCAGCTCCATAGGAGAGAGCGCCTGTATGAACCGGTCCCGTGCTAGCTCTCTCTGCACGGAGGGGGGCATGTGAGCATATGCCCGCCGAGAGAGGCTCTCAATGTCATTAGCTAGCACCCGTAGAGGCTCTCCAGGCTGTCTGCGTCTATTACTCAGTTCGGAGCGCAGTAGCCCGGGCTGTACACACTGTCCATAGCGCCTCCTCAGTGCTCCCACTAAAGCACCATAATCATGCCTGTCCTCGGGGCTAATCAATATCAAACAGGCCAGAGCTTCATCCGTGAGGCATAAAGCCAACTGCAGTGCCCTTTCTTCATCCGACCACCCCTAAAATGAGCTAACAGTTCAAACTGAGCATGAAAAGCTTCCCAATCCGCCTTACCGGAATACTTCGGGGTCTTAACAGATACGGACGCAGCCGGGAACTGGGCGCCGCCATGTTTGTTTACATCCTGAGCCCCAGATTCCTTGTCACGCCGCGTCGACGTCGCCACTTCGGTCCGCCCACCAGAATCCGCGCGAAATACAGACGACGAAGCACTCATGCCCGCTTCAGCCGCCATCGCTCTAACGTCCTCCCTCAAGCGGCCTCTGCGCTCTGACGCCCTGGCGATCTCCTCAGACAGAACCCCCGATGTCCATTCACACGCACCTCCTTGGCCATAATCGTCCCCTACCTCCACCTTCACTTTCGGATTCCCTCGACGCATTTTCAATCCCCGTTCTCACCTACGGTAGCTAGCCACATAAGTCAGCTAGCTAGCTGGCTAACTTGTATCAACGTTTTTACTTCTGACACCAATGTAATGACCTGACTAGATCATAAATGAACAATTGTCCAGACAGAGGCTTGAGTTAGCGAAATGACGGTTTATTAAACCAACTTTACACAGGCTACTGTTTGGGCCGTAGCACACGCCAAAAAGATGACAGATAACCCACAAGCCAATCGTGACCTTCTCTTGGGAAGCCCAGACGTAAGAGAGAGAGAACAAAAAGCTGAACCTGGTCTTAACTTCCAATGCTCCACCCCCCCTCCATGCCACTCCGCCAACCACCAGGATGCCCGGCATCAGAACATTCCAGGCATTCCCGTGATTGGCAGATAGCAGGTTGATTGACATGTCGGACCCCGCGAACACCGGGTACTGGTCAGTACAACACAACCACCTCCTAGCCTAACACATAACACACAGCTGTCTGTGCGTGTCGCTACAATAATTTGTCGCTGTGGAATGGGCATGAACTCATGCGCTTGTTGATGACATCACTCACAAGGCACTTTTATCGCTACGGCAATGATGTTGTGACTGGGGGTGACAGAGAAAATTGTTTGTGTCATTTAGAAGGAAAATGCATGCATTATTGTTTTGAGTCAATTTTCAGAAGTAGATAAAAATGTCCAAATACATTTTTAAAAGTAGCTGTAAGTCGTCAGGTTCGTCAGGAAAGATGCTAAAAACTAGCAACAGATTCGCTAGGTGGGCATCATTGATTTGTGGCATTTATTGGACTATATTTGGCTGTGAGAAAGGGAGATCTGAATCGTAAAACATTCTGATGGTTATTGATTCCTGGTTTGATTGTTTAAGTAACACCAGTTAATTTGAGCAGGAAAGTTCATGTAGTCTAACATTATAATCCGTTTCCATTATGCGGAACAATGTTAGGGTATTAATGTTGAAAAGCAACCTCCTATAGTAAAAAACAATTGCAAATGTTTTGGGAAATTAGCTGGGTTGAATTTGGTTGTTTGTGCTTTTTCCCTGATACATAGACATCTGTCTCAGGGGCATCAGTTGTATTTCTTTTTTTAAACATGCAGACTTTTATTTTATTGAGATGTAAACATGAGTCTGCGTAATTTTGTCATCTGACCCATTATAGTAGTGAGTTTTTGTATAGTTTGTTTTTTGCTGATTAAAGTGGTTTGTTTATTTGGTTACTGTTTATTGTTTATTTTAGGAGTTGATTTAACCTAATTAAACATTGTATTCTGGTGTGTTTAAGTAGGATTCCTTCTTCCAGTTATTTTTTTTTTTAAATAGCTAACAAGTAGGTATAGAAGTGAAAGATAGAACAAATGAGAAACTGTTTGTTAACCAAACCTGTATGTCCAAGATTCTAATAGTTTGCATTATTTCAGTTTGTGACAAAACAAGCAAGTATAATGTAGAGAATCACTGTACCATCTAAACCATTGTGAAATATATTTTTGGTTGTTTGTGCTTTTTCCCTGATACATAGACATCTGTCTCAGGGGCATCAGTTGTATTTCTTTTTTTAAACATGCAGACTTTTATTTTATTGAGATGTAAACATGAGTCTGCGTAATTTTGTCATCTGACCCATTATAGTAGTGAGTTTTTGTATAGTTTGTTTTTTGCTGATTAAAGTGGTTTGTTTATTTGGTTACTGTTTATTGTTTATTTTAGGAGTTGATTTAACCTAATTAAACATTGTATTCTGGTGTGTTTAAGTAGGATGTCCAAGATTCTAATAGTTTGCATTATTTCAGTTTGTGACAAAACAAGCAAGTATAATGTAGAGAATCACTGTACCATCTAAACCATTGTGAAATATATTTTCTTTCATCCAAAATATTGTATTTTCAGCTGTTCAAAGCTTGTGTACAAAACTGAAAGCATATGAAGCATAGAAATAGCACACACATAACAGATCTACCTCTTTTTAGACTTGCTTTCAATGAGAATGACAGATCTATAACACACATTTCTATGCGAATTTGGTTGGGTCACCCAAAGAACTATTGCAGCTTTAATAATTTTTTGAAATTAATATTGACGGTTTAAATCAACATTGTCAAGAGCAGCTGTCCAAAAACACAATACTGAAATAATCACTGCAGGCCCTATGTGATCACTATCATTTCTCTGTTTAGGATGAATCGCTGCAGGCCCTATGTGATCACTATATTATCTCTGTTGAGGATGAATCCCTGCAGGCCCTATGTGATCACTATATTATCTCTGTTGAGGATGAATCACTGCAGGCCCTATGTGATCACTATATTATCTCTGTTGAGGACGAATCACTGCAGGCCCTATGTGATCACTATATTATCTCTGTTGAGGACGAATCACTGCAGGCCCTATGTGATCACTATATCATCTCTGTTGAGGATGAATCCCTGCAGGCCCTATGTGATCACTATATTATCTCTGTTGAGGACGAATCACTGCAGGCCCTATGTGATCAATATATCATCTCTGTTGAGGATGAATCGCTGCAGGCCCTATGTGATCACTATCATATCTCTGTTGAGGATGAATTCCTGCAGGCCCTATGTGATCACTATATTATCTCTGTTGAGGATAAATCACTGCAGGCCCTATGTGACCACTATATCATCTCTGTTGAGGATGAATCACTGCAGGCCCTATGTGATCACTATATTATCTCTGTTGAGGATGATGAATTAACCGTGTTTATTCAGCAACTGTGTGGAGGGGTGATTCAGGAATGAATTCCATCATCAAAGTATTGGACAGCTACAGACGTGACATTTTCCCTAACATCCATAGCCGAGTAAGGGTAAAGGGGCAGGGTTCCTATGACTTCCTGCTGTACTGCTAAGAGGCTCTTCTCCACCACATGTACTGCTAAGAGGCTCTTCTCCACCACATGTACTGTTGAGAGGCTCCTCTCCACCACATGTACTGTTGAGAGGCTCTTCTCCACCACATGTTGTGTTTAGAGGCTAAATCTCAACAATCTAGTCCTGTTGTCCTTTGAAAGGGAAGTCAGTGACTCTTTGGACTATGATGAAATAATCGCCATCTGCAACATCAAGCCTAGTGCTGGAAAACGTCAAACACAATAAAAGGTAAGCCTGAAAACTGTTTTATGATTAAGCCAAATATTTTCATGCCTGCCATGGTTGGCCAGGCCTATGTGTTTGATTCAAAGTGAGCTGGGCTACTGTCTTCATACCCACCGTGATATTATGCATGATGTTTTCATGCCTGCCTATACAGTGGTGTTTGTTCATTCAAAGTGAGCTATTCACTTCAAAGTGGGTTCAATAAAACACATGCAGGGCTTTCTATTTCTATGCAATATACAGTCCGGAGCAGAACCTCGGAGCAGAACCTCGGAGCAGAACCTCGGAGCAGAACCTCGGAGCAGAACCTCGGAGCAGAACCGGTCGATGCCTGAACATGGCGCCCGAATTCACTATTTTGCCTGTAGACCTACTGTAGATCTTTGAGTGGTCGTTCTGATCTGATAATATGTTGATTATTTCATGATGTTTAATTACGGTCAGATGGACTGAACACTTCATTCTCCATATTTTGTGACATTATAATAACCCACTGCACTTCTCTGCTGTAGAATCTCTCTCTGAATATGTAGGTAATAGCCATGTTGTGTATTACATTATGCTTGCTGTAGGACTCGGGACAGTTGGCCTGTTTTGTCAGCTGTGCAGTTGTAAGCAGTTGTGTAGTTGCGCTGCATAATTAGCAATAATAACAGGCATGTTTGCAAAGGGAAATCTGTGTTGTTTCTTGGTCACATTTAACCAAATATGTCAGGGTACTTCTGCCAACGCCACTAAGGCCTTATATAATTGGCAACCATAAGGGCTTTTGAGGAACAGAATGTAAAATAGTAAAACAGAGTGAAAGATAGTTTCCTCTGAGGGTCAGAAGTTAGGGAACTTACCGGCAGAGGGAGGTAAACTGAAGGGGGTCGAGGGATCAGGACTCTCACATTCTTTCTCTTCAGCTCCTCTGATAGGCTGAGAGAAACACAGTCTGCTGTGACATCATCACTTACAGGAGACACTTCCTCTCTCTGGCTGTCAGTCACTGGAGTATGCCGCTGCCCGTCCCTCACACTCTTCCTTTTCAACCTTCCTCCACCTCTGCTTTCTCCTGGGCAGGAACACAGACACAGCACTATTTTGTATTTTATTTGATCTTTATTTAACTAAGGAAGTCATTTAGGAACAAATTATTATTTACAATGACCGCCTACCAAAAGGCCTCCTGCGAGAACAGGGGCTGGAATAAAAAATAAAAAATATAGGACAAAACACATAACACCACAACACTACATAGAGACCTAAGACAACAACATAGCAAGGCAGCAACACATGACAACACAGCATGGAAGCAACACAACATAACATGGTAGCAGCACAAAACATGGTACAAACATTATTGGGCACAGACAACAGCACAAGGGTAGAGACAACAATACATCACGCGAAGCAGCCACAACTGTGAGGAAGCGTGTCCATGATTGAGTCTTTGAACGAAGAGATTGAGATCCCTCTAACCCCAACCAAGGCTGACCTCTAACCTGCAACCTAAATGAAGTATATCAAATGTAGATGGTAGATGGATACTATAGATGTTGTTGGCCTTGGGGCAGTTACTGTAGTAGAGGGGAATATGGATACTATAGATGTTGTTGGCCTTGCGGCAGTTACTGTAGTAGAGGGGAATATGGATACTATAGATGTTGTTGGCCTTGGGGCAGTTACTGTAGTAGAGGGGTAGATGGATATTATAGATGTTGTTGGACTTGGGGCAGTTACTGTAGTAGAGGGGTAGATGGATACTATAGATGTTGTTGGCCTTGGGGCAGTTACTGTAGTAGAGGGGTAGATGGATACTATAGATGTTGTTGGCCTTGGGGCAGTTACTGTAGTAGAGGGGTAGATGGATACTATAGATGTTGTTGGCCTTGGGGCAGTTACTGTAGTAGAGGGGTAGATGGATACTATAGATGTTGTTGGCCTTGGGGCAGTTACTGAAGTAGAGGGGTAGATGGATACTATAGATGTTGTTGGCCTTGGGGCAGTTACTGTAGTAGAGGGGTAGATGGATACTATAGATGTTGTTGGCCTTGGGGCAGTTACTGTAGTAGAGGGGTAGATGGATACTATAGATGTTGTTGGCCTTGGGGCAGTTACTGTAGTAGAGGGATAGATGGATACTATAGATGTTGTTGGCCTTGGGGCAGTTACTGTAGTAGAGGGGTAGATGGATACTATAGATGTTGTTGGCCTTGGGGCAGTTACTGTAGTAGAGGGGTAGATGGATACTATAGATGTTGTTGGCCTTGGGGCAGTTACTGTAGTAGAGGGGTAGATGGATACTATAGATGTTGTTGGCCTTGGGGCAGTTACTGTAGTAGAGGGGTAGATGGAAACTATAGATGTTGTTGGCCTTGGGGCAGTTACTGTAGTAGAGGGGTAGATGGATACTATAGATGTTGTTGGCCTTGGGGCAGTTACTGTAGTAGAGGGGTAGATGGATACTATAGATGTTGGCCTTGGGGCAGTTACTGTAGTAGAGGGGTAGATGGATACTATAGATGTTGTTGGCCTTGGGGCAGTTACTGTATTAGAGGGGTAGATGGATACTATAGATGTTGTTGGCCTTGGGGCAGTTACTGTAGTAGAGGGGTAGATGGATACTATAGATGTTGTTGGCCTTGGGGCAGTTACTGTAGTAGAGGGGTAGATGGATACTATCGATGTTGTTGGCCTTGGGGCAGTTACTGTAGTAGAGGGGAATATGGACACTATAGATGTTGTTGGCCTTGGGGCAGTTACTGTAGTAGAGGGGAATATGGATACTATAGATGTTGGCCTTGGGGCAGTTACTGTAGTAGAGGGGTAGATGGATACTATAGATGTTGTTGGCCTTGGGGCAGTTACTGTAGTAGAGGGGTAGATGGATACTATAGATGTTGTTGGCCTTGGGGCAGTTACTGTAGTAGAGGGGTAGATGGATACTATAGATGTTGTTGGCCTTGGGGCAGTTACTGTAGTAGAGGGGTAGATGGATACTATAGATGTTGTTGGCCTTGGGGCAGTTACTGTAGTAGAGGGGAATATGGATACTATAGATGTTGTTGGCCTTGGGGCAGTTACTGTAGTAGAGGGGTAGATGGACACTATAGATGTTGTTGGCCTTGGGGCAGTTACTGTAGTAGAGGGGTAGATGGATACTATAGATGTTGTTGGCCTTGGGGCAGTTACTGTAGTAGAGGGGAATATGGATACTATAGATGTTGTTGGCCTTGGGGCAGTTACTGTAGTAGAGGGGTAGATGGATACTATAGATGTTGTTGGCCTTGGGGCAGTTACTGTAGTAGAGGGGTAGATGGATACTATAGATGTTGTTGGCCTTGGGGCAGTTACTGTAGTAGAGGGGTAGATGGATACTATAGATGTTGTTGGCCTTGGGGCAGTTACTGTAGTAGAGGGGTAGATGGATACTATCGATGTTGTTGGCCTTGGGGCAGTTACTGTAGTAGAGGGGAATATGGACACTATAGATGTTGTTGGCCTTGGGGCAGTTACTGTAGTAGAGGGGAATATGGATACTATAGATGTTGTTGGCCTTGGGGCAGTTACTGTAGTAGAGGGGTAGATGTTAGCCTTGGGGCAGTTACTGTAGTAGAGGGGTAGATGGATACTATAGATGTTGTTGGCCTTGGGGCAGTTACTGTAGTAGAGGGGTAGATGGATATTATAGATGTTGTTGGCCTTGGGGCAGTTACTGTAGTAGAGGGGTAGATGGATACTACAGATGTTGTTGGCCTTGGGGGAGTTACTGTAGTAGAGGGGTAGATGGATACTATAGATGTTGTTGGCCTTGGGGCAGTTACTGTAGTAGAGGGGAATATGGATACTATAGATGTTGTTGGCCTTGGGGCAGTTACTGTAGTAGAGGGGTAGATGGATACTATAGATGTTGTTGGCCTTGGGGCAGTTACTGTAGTAGAGGGGTAGATGGATACTATAGATGTTGTTGGCCTTGGGGCAGTTACTGTAGTAGAGGGGTAGATGGATACTATAGATGTTGTTGGCCTTGGGGCAGTTACTGTAGTAGAGGGGTAGATGGATACTATCGATGTTGTTGGCCTTGGGGCAGTTACTGTAGTAGAGGGGAATATGGACACTATAGATGTTGTTGGCCTTGGGGCAGTTACTGTAGTAGAGGGGTAGATGTTAGCCTTGGGGCAGTTACTGTAGTAGAGGGGTAGATGGATACTATAGATGTTGTTGGCCTTGGGGCAGTTACTGTAGTAGAGGGGTAGATGTATACTATCGATGTTGTTGGCCTTGGGGCAGTTACTGTAGTAGAGGGGAATATGGATACTATAGATTTTGTTGGCCTTGGGGCAGTTACTGTAGTAGAGGGGTAGATGTATACTATCGATGTTGTTGGCCTTGGGGCAGTTACTGTAGTAGAGGGGAATATGGATACTATCGATGTTGTTGGCCTTGGGGCAGTTACTGTAGTAGAGGGGAATATGGATACTATAGATGTTGTTGGCCTTGGGGCAGTTACTGTAGTAGAGGGGTAGATGGATACTATAGATGTTGTTGGCCTTGGGGCAGTTACTGTAGTAGAGGGGTAGATGGATACTATAGATGTTGTTGGCCTTGGGGAAGTTACTGTAGTAGAGGGGTAGATGGATACTATAGATGTTGTTGGCCTTGGGGCAGTTACTGTAGTAGAGGGGTAGATGGATACTATAGATGTTGTACCCTTGGGGCAGTTACTGTAGTAGAGGGGTAGATGGATACTATCGATATTGGCCTTGGGGCAGTTACTGTACCAAAGGGGTAGATGGATACTATCGATGTTGTTGGCCTTGGGTCAGTTACTGTAGTAGAGGGGTAGATGGATAATATAGATGTTGGCTATGGGGCAGTTCCTGTAGTAGAGGGGTAGTTGGATATTATAGATGTTGTTGGCCATGGGGCAGATACAGTAGCAGATGGGTAGATGTTAGCCTTGGGGCAGTTTCTGAAGTAGAGGGGTAGATGGATATTATAGATGTTGGCCTTGGGGCAGTGAGGATGAGTAGGGTTAGAGGTAAAGGACAGTATTACATGGTGAGGATGAGGAGGGTTAGAGGTAGAGGACAGTATTACATGGTGAGGATGAGGAGGGTTAGAGGTAAAGGACAGTATTACATGGTGAGGATGAGGAGGGTTAGAGGTAGAGGACAGTATTACATGGTGAGGATGAGGAGGGTTAGAGGAGGACAGTATTACATGGTGAGGATGAGAAGGGTTAGAGGAGGACAGTATTACATGGTGAGGATGAGGAGGGTTAGAGGTAAAGGACAGTATTACATGGTGAGGATGAGGAGGGTTTAGAGGTAGAGGACAGTATTACATGGTGAGGATGAGAAGGGTTAGAGGAGGACAGTATTACATGGTGAGGATGAGGAGGGTTAGAGGTAGAGGACAGTATTACATGGTGAGGATGAGGAGGGTTAGAGGAGGACAGTATTACATGGTGAGGATGAGAAGGGTTAGAGGACAGTATTACATGGTGAATATGAGGAGGGTTAGAGGAGGACAGTATTACATGGTGAGGATGAGGAGGGTTAGAGGTAGAGGACAGTATTACATGGTGAGGATGAGGAGGGTTAGAGGTAGAGGACAGTATTACATGGTGAATATGAGTAGGGTTAGAGGTAGAGGACACTATTACATGGTGAGGATGAGAAGGGTTAGAGGACAGTATTACATGGTGAGGATGAGGAGGGTTAGAGGAGGACAGTATTACATGGTGAATATGAGTAGGGTTAGAGGTAGAGGACAGTATTACATGGTGAGGATGAGGAGGGTTAGAGGAGGACAGTATTACATGGTGAGGATGAGGAGGGTTAGAGGACAGTATTACATGGTGAGGATGAGGAGGGTTAGAGGAGGCCAGTATTACATGGTGAGGATAAGGAGGGTTAGAGGTAGAGGACAGTATTACATGGTGAGGATGAGGAGGGTTAGAGGTAGAGGACAGTATTACATGGTGAGGATGAGAAGGGTTAGAGGAGGACAGTATTACATGGTGACGATGAGGAGGGTTAGAGGACAGTATTACATGGTGAGGATGAGAAGGGTTAGAGGAGGACAGTATTACTTGGTGAATATGAGTAGGGTTAGAGGTAGAGGACAGTATTACATGGTGAGGATGAGAAGGGTTAGAGGTAGAGGACATTATTACATGGTGAGGATGAGAAGGGTTAGAGGTAGAGGACAGTATTACATGGTGAGGATGAGTATGGTTAGAGGTAGAGGACAGTATTACATGGTGAGGATGAGAAGGGTTAGAGGTAGAGGACAGTATTACATGGTGAGGATGAGAAGGGTTAGAGGAGGACAGTATTACATGGTGAGGATGAGTATGGTTAGAGGTAGAGGACAGTATTACATGGTGAGGATGAGTATGGTTAGAGGTAGAGGACAGTATTACATGGTGAGGATGAGAAGGGTTAGAGGACAGTATTACATGGTGAGGATGAGGAGGGTTAGAGGAGGACAGTATTACATGGTGAATATGAGTAGGGTTAGAGGAGGACAGTATTACATGGTGAGGATGAGGAGGGTTAGAGGTAAAGGACAGTATTACATGGTGAGGATGAGGAGGGTTAGAGGTAGAGGACAGTATTACATGGTGAGGATGAGAAGGGTTAGAGGAGGACAGTATTACATGGTGAGGATGAGGAGGGTTAGAGGTAGAGGACAGTATTACATGGTGAGGATGAGGAGGGTTAGAGGTAAAGGACAGTATTACATGGTGAGGATGAGGAGGGTTAGAGGTAGAGGACAGTATTACATGGTGAGGATGAGAAGGGTTAGAGGAGGACAGTATTACATGGTGAGGATGAGGAGGGTTAGAGGTAGAGGACAGTATTACATGGTGAGGATGAGGAGGGTTAGAGGAGGACAGTATTACATGGTGAGGATGAGAAGGGTTAGAGGACAGTATTACATGGTGAATATGAGGAGGGTTAGAGGAGGACAGTATTACATGGTGAGGATGAGGAGGGTTAGAGGTAGAGGACAGTATTACATGGTGAGGATGAGGAGGGTTAGAGGTAGAGGACAGTATTACATGGTGAATATGAGTAGGGTTAGAGGTAGAGGACACTATTACATGGTGAGGATGAGAAGGGTTAGAGGACAGTATTACATGGTGAGGATGAGGAGGGTTAGAGGAGGACAGTATTACATGGTGAATATGAGTAGGGTTAGAGGTAGAGGACAGTATTACATGGTGAGGATGAGGAGGGTTAGAGGAGGACAGTATTACATGGTGAGGATGAGGAGGGTTAGAGGACAGTATTACATGGTGAGGATGAGGAGGGTTAGAGGAGGCCAGTATTACATGGTGAGGATAAGGAGGGTTAGAGGTAGAGGACAGTATTACATGGTGAGGATGAGGAGGGTTAGAGGTAGAGGACAGTATTACATGGTGAGGATGAGAAGGGTTAGAGGAGGACAGTATTACTTGGTGAATATGAGTAGGGTTAGAGGTAGAGGACAGTATTACATGGTGAGGATGAGAAGGGTTAGAGGTAGAGGACATTATTACATGGTGAGTATGAGAAGGGATAGAGGACAGTATTACATGGTGAGGATGAGAAGGGTTATTAGAGGTAGAGGACAGTATTACATGGTGAGGATGAGAAGGGTTAGAGGACAGTATTACATGGTGAATATGAGTAGGGTTAGAGGTAGAGGACAGTATTACATGGTGAGGATGAGAAGGGTTAGAGGTAGAGGACATTATTACATGGTGAGGATGAGAAGGGTTAGAGGTAGAGGACAGTATTACATGGTGAGGATGAGTATGGTTAGAGGTAGAGGACAGTATTACATGGTGAGGATGAGAAGGGTTAGAGGTAGAGGACAGTATTACATGGTGAGGATGAGTATGGTTAGAGGTAGAGGACAGTATTACATGGTGAGGATGAGAAGGGTTAGAGGACAGTATTACATGGTGAGGATGAGGAGGGTTAGAGGAGGACAGTATTACATGGTGAGGATGAGAAGGGTTAGAGGTAGAGGACATTATTACATGGTGAGGATGAGAAGGGTTAGAGGTAGAGGACAGTATTACATGGTGAGGATGAGAATGGTTAGAGGTAGAGGACAGTATTACATGGTGAGGATGAGAAGGGTTAGAGGAGGACAGTATTACATGGTGAGGATGAGGAGGGTTAGAGGTAGAGGACAGTATTACATGGTGAGGATGAGGAGGGTTAGAGGTAGAGGACAGTATTACATGGTGAATATGAGTAGGGTTAGAGGTAGAGGACACTATTACATGGTGAGGATGAGAAGGGTTAGAGGACAGTATTACATGGTGAGGATGAGGAGGGTTAGAGGAGGACAGTATTACATGGTGAATATGAGTAGGGTTAGAGGTAGAGGACAGTATTACATGGTGAGGATGAGGAGGGTTAGAGGAGGACAGTATTACATGGTGAGGATGAGGAGGGTTAGAGGACAGTATTACATGGTGAGGATGAGGAGGGTTAGAGGAGGCCAGTATTACATGGTGAGGATAAGGAGGGTTAGAGGTAGAGGACAGTATTACATGGTGAGGATGAGGAGGGTTAGAGGTAGAGGACAGTATTACATGGTGAGGATGAGAAGGGTTAGAGGAGGACAGTATTACATGGTGACGATGGGGAGGGTTAGAGGACAGTATTACATGGTGAGGATGAGAAGGGTTAGAGGAGGACAGTATTACTTGGTGAATATGAGTAGGGTTAGAGGTAGAGGACAGTATTACATGGTGAGGATGAGAAGGGTTAGAGGTAGAGGACATTATTACATGGTGAGGATGAGAAGGGTTAGAGGTAGAGGACAGTATTACATGGTGAGGATGAGTATGGTTAGAGGTAGAGGACAGTATTACATGGTGAGGATGAGAAGGGTTAGAGGTAGAGGACAGTATTACATGGTGAGGATGAGGAGGGTTAGAGGAGGACAGTATTACATGGTGAGGATGAGAAGGGTTAGAGGACAGTATTACATGGTGAATATGAGGAGGGTTAGAGGAGGACAGTATTACATGGTGAGGATGAGGAGGGTTAGAGGTAGAGGACAGTATTACATGGTGAGGATGAGGAGGGTTAGAGGTAGAGGACAGTATTACATGGTGAATATGAGTAGGGTTAGAGGTAGAGGACACTATTACATGGTGAGGATGAGAAGGGTTAGAGGACAGTATTACATGGTGAGGATGAGGAGGGTTAGAGGAGGACAGTATTACATGGTGAATATGAGTAGGGTTAGAGGTAGAGGACAGTATTACATGGTGAGGATGAGGAGGGTTAGAGGAGGACAGTATTACATGGTGAGGATGAGGAGGGTTAGAGGACAGTATTACATGGTGAGGATGAGGAGGGTTAGAGGAGGCCAGTATTACATGGTGAGGATAAGGAGGGTTAGAGGTAGAGGACAGTATTACATGGTGAGGATGAGGAGGGTTAGAGGTAGAGGACAGTATTACATGGTGAGGATGAGAAGGGTTAGAGGAGGACAGTATTACATGGTGACGATGAGGAGGGTTAGAGGACAGTATTACATGGTGAGGATGAGAAGGGTTAGAGGAGGACAGTATTACTTGGTGAATATGAGTAGGGTTAGAGGTAGAGGACAGTATTACATGGTGAGGATGAGAAGGGTTAGAGGTAGAGGACATTATTACATGGTGAGGATGAGAAGGGTTAGAGGTAGAGGACAGTATTACATGGTGAGGATGAGTATGGTTAGAGGTAGAGGACAGTATTACATGGTGAGGATGAGAAGGGTTAGAGGTAGAGGACAGTATTACATGGTGAGGATGAGAAGGGTTAGAGGAGGACAGTATTACATGGTGAGGATGAGTATGGTTAGAGGTAGAGGACAGTATTACATGGTGAGGATGAGTATGGTTAGAGGTAGAGGACAGTATTACATGGTGAGGATGAGAAGGGTTAGAGGACAGTATTACATGGTGAGGATGAGGAGGGTTAGAGGTAGAGGACAGTATTACATGGTGAGGATGAGAAGGGTTAGAGGAGGACAGTATTACATGGTGACGATGAGGAGGGTTAGAGGACAGTATTACATGGTGAGGATGAGAAGGGTTAGAGGAGGACAGTATTACTTGGTGAATATGAGTAGGGTTAGAGGTAGAGGAGACAGTATTACATGGTGAGGATGAGAAGGGTTAGAGGTAGAGGACATTATTACATGGTGAGGATGAGAAGGGTTAGAGGTAGAGGACAGTATTACATGGTGAGGATGAGTATGGTTAGAGGTAGAGGACAGTATTACATGGTGAGGATGAGAAGGGTTAGAGGTAGAGGACAGTATTACATGGTGAGGATGAGAAGGGTTAGAGGAGGACAGTATTACATGGTGAGGATGAGTATGGTTAGAGGTAGAGGACAGTATTACATGGTGAGGATGAGTATGGTTAGAGGTAGAGGACAGTATTACATGGTGAGGATGAGAAGGGTTAGAGGACAGTATTACATGGTGAGGATGAGGAGGGTTAGAGGAGGACAGTATTACATGGTGAATATGAGTAGGGTTAGAGGAGGACAGTATTACATGGTGAGGATGAGGAGGGTTAGAGGTAAAGGACAGTATTACATGGTGAGGATGAGGAGGGTTAGAGGTAGAGGACAGTATTACATGGTGAGGATGAGAAGGGTTAGAGGAGGACAGTATTACATGGTGAGGATGAGGAGGGTTAGAGGTAGAGGACAGTATTACATGGTGAGGATGAGGAGGGTTAGAGGAGGACAGTATTACATGGTGAGGATGAGAAGGGTTAGAGGACAGTATTACATGGTGAATATGAGGAGGGTTAGAGGAGGACAGTATTACATGGTGAGGATGAGGAGGGTTAGAGGTAGAGGACAGTATTACATGGTGAGGATGAGGAGGGTTAGAGGACAGTATTACATGGTGAGGATGAGGAGGGTTAGAGGAGGACAGTATTACATGGTGAATATGAGTAGGGTTAGAGGTAGAGGACAGTATTACATGGTGAGGATGAGGAGGGTTAGAGGAGGACAGTATTACATGGTGAGGATGAGGAGGGTTAGAGGACAGTATTACATGGTGAGGATGAGGAGGGTTAGAGGAGGCCAGTATTACATGGTGAGGATAAGGAGGGTTAGAGGTAGAGGACAGTATTACATGGTGAGGATGAGGAGGGTTAGAGGTAGAGGACAGTATTACATGGTGAGGATGAGAAGGGTTAGAGGAGGACAGTATTACATGGTGACGATGAGGAGGGTTAGAGGACAGTATTACATGGTGAGGATGAGAAGGGTTAGAGGAGGACAGTATTACTTGGTGAATATGAGTAGGGTTAGAGGTAGAGGACAGTATTACATGGTGAGGATGAGAAGGGTTAGAGGTAGAGGACATTATTACATGGTGAGGATGAGAAGGGTTAGAGGTAGAGGACAGTATTACATGGTGAGGATGAGTATGGTTAGAGGTAGAGGACAGTATTACATGGTGAGGATGAGAAGGGTTAGAGGTAGAGGACAGTATTACATGGTGAGGATGAGAAGGGTTAGAGGAGGACAGTATTACATGGTGAGGATGAGTATGGTTAGAGGTAGAGGACAGTATTACATGGTGAGGATGAGTATGGTTAGAGGTAGAGGACAGTATTACATGGTGAGGATGAGAAGGGTTAGAGGACAGTATTACATGGTGAGGATGAGGAGGGTTAGAGGTAGAGGACAGTATTACATGGTGAGGATGAGAAGGGTTAGAGGAGGACAGTATTACATGGTGACGATGAGGAGGGTTAGAGGACAGTATTACATGGTGAGGATGAGAAGGGTTAGAGGAGGACAGTATTACTTGGTGAATATGAGTAGGGTTAGAGGTAGAGGACAGTATTACATGGTGAGGATGAGAAGGGTTAGAGGTAGAGGACATTATTACATGGTGAGGATGAGAAGGGTTAGAGGTAGAGGACAGTATTACATGGTGAGGATGAGTATGGTTAGAGGTAGAGGACAGTATTACATGGTGAGGATGAGAAGGGTTAGAGGTAGAGGACAGTATTACATGGTGAGGATGAGAAGGGTTAGAGGAGGACAGTATTACATGGTGAGGATGAGTATGGTTAGAGGTAGAGGACAGTATTACATGGTGAGGATGAGTATGGTTAGAGGTAGAGGACAGTATTACATGGTGAGGATGAGAAGGGTTAGAGGACAGTATTACATGGTGAGGATGAGGAGGGTTAGAGGAGGACAGTATTACATGGTGAATATGAGTAGGGTTAGAGGAGGACAGTATTACATGGTGAGGATGAGGAGGGTTAGAGGTAAAGGACAGTATTACATGGTGAGGATGAGGAGGGTTAGAGGTAGAGGACAGTATTACATGGTGAGGATGAGAAGGGTTAGAGGAGGACAGTATTACATGGTGAGGATGAGGAGGGTTAGAGGTAGAGGACAGTATTACATGGTGAGGATGAGGAGGGTTAGAGGAGGACAGTATTACATGGTGAGGATGAGAAGGGTTAGAGGACAGTATTACATGGTGAATATGAGGAGGGTTAGAGGAGGACAGTATTACATGGTGAGGATGAGGAGGGTTAGAGGTAGAGGACAGTATTACATGGTGAGGATGAGGAGGGTTAGAGGTAGAGGACAGTATTACATGGTGAATATGAGTAGGGTTAGAGGTAGAGGACACTATTACATGGTGAGGATGAGAAGGGTTAGAGGACAGTATTACATGGTGAGGATGAGGAGGGTTAGAGGAGGACAGTATTACATGGTGAATATGAGTAGGGTTAGAGGTAGAGGACAGTATTACATGGTGAGGATGAGGAGGGTTAGAGGAGGACAGTATTACATGGTGAGGATGAGGAGGGTTAGAGGACAGTATTACATGGTGAGGATGAGGAGGGTTAGAGGAGGCCAGTATTACATGGTGAGGATAAGGAGGGTTAGAGGTAGAGGACAGTATTACATGGTGAGGATGAGGAGGGTTAGAGGTAGAGGACAGTATTACATGGTGAGGATGAGAAGGGTTAGAGGAGGACAGTATTACTTGGTGAATATGAGTAGGGTTAGAGGTAGAGGACAGTATTACATGGTGAGGATGAGAAGGGTTAGAGGTAGAGGACATTATTACATGGTGAGTATGAGAAGGGATAGAGGACAGTATTACATGGTGAGGATGAGAAGGGTTAGAGGACAGTATTACATGGTGAATATGAGTAGGGTTAGAGGTAGAGGACAGTATTACATGGTGAGGATGAGAAGGGTTAGAGGTAGAGGACATTATTACATGGTGAGGATGAGAAGGGTTAGAGGTAGAGGACAGTATTACATGGTGAGGATGAGTATGGTTAGAGGTAGAGGACAGTATTACATGGTGAGGATGAGAAGGGTTAGAGGTAGAGGACAGTATTACATGGTGAGGATGAGTATGGTTAGAGGTAGAGGACAGTATTACATGGTGAGGATGAGAAGGGTTAGAGGACAGTATTACATGGTGAGGATGAGGAGGGTTAGAGGAGGACAGTATTACATGGTGAGGATGAGAAGGGTTAGAGGTAGAGGACATTATTACATGGTGAGGATGAGAAGGGTTAGAGGTAGAGGACAGTATTACATGGTGAGGATGAGAATGGTTAGAGGTAGAGGACAGTATTACATGGTGAGGATGAGAAGGGTTAGAGGAGGACAGTATTACATGGTGAGGATGAGGAGGGTTAGAGGTAGAGGACAGTATTACATGGTGAGGATGAGGAGGGTTAGAGGTAGAGGACAGTATTACATGGTGAATATGAGTAGGGTTAGAGGTAGAGGACACTATTACATGGTGAGGATGAGAAGGGTTAGAGGACAGTATTACATGGTGAGGATGAGGAGGGTTAGAGGAGGACAGTATTACATGGTGAATATGAGTAGGGTTAGAGGTAGAGGACAGTATTACATGGTGAGGATGAGGAGGGTTAGAGGAGGACAGTATTACATGGTGAGGATGAGGAGGGTTAGAGGACAGTATTACATGGTGAGGATGAGGAGGGTTAGAGGAGGCCAGTATTACATGGTGAGGATAAGGAGGGTTAGAGGTAGAGGACAGTATTACATGGTGAGGATGAGGAGGGTTAGAGGTAGAGGACAGTATTACATGGTGAGGATGAGAAGGGTTAGAGGAGGACAGTATTACATGGTGACGATGAGGAGGGTTAGAGGACAGTATTACATGGTGAGGATGAGAAGGGTTAGAGGAGGACAGTATTACTTGGTGAATATGAGTAGGGTTAGAGGTAGAGGACAGTATTACATGGTGAGGATGAGAAGGGTTAGAGGTAGAGGACATTATTACATGGTGAGGATGAGAAGGGTTAGAGGTAGAGGACAGTATTACATGGTGAGGATGAGTATGGTTAGAGGTAGAGGACAGTATTACATGGTGAGGATGAGAAGGGTTAGAGGTAGAGGACAGTATTACATGGTGAGGATGAGGAGGGTTAGAGGAGGACAGTATTACATGGTGAGGATGAGAAGGGTTAGAGGACAGTATTACATGGTGAATATGAGGAGGGTTAGAGGAGGACAGTATTACATGGTGAGGATGAGGAGGGTTAGAGGTAGAGGACAGTATTACATGGTGAGGATGAGGAGGGTTAGAGGTAGAGGACAGTATTACATGGTGAATATGAGTAGGGTTAGAGGTAGAGGACACTATTACATGGTGAGGATGAGAAGGGTTAGAGGACAGTATTACATGGTGAGGATGAGGAGGGTTAGAGGAGGACAGTATTACATGGTGAATATGAGTAGGGTTAGAGGTAGAGGACAGTATTACATGGTGAGGATGAGGAGGGTTAGAGGAGGACAGTATTACATGGTGAGGATGAGGAGGGTTAGAGGACAGTATTACATGGTGAGGATGAGGAGGGTTAGAGGAGGCCAGTATTACATGGTGAGGATAAGGAGGGTTAGAGGTAGAGGACAGTATTACATGGTGAGGATGAGGAGGGTTAGAGGTAGAGGACAGTATTACATGGTGAGGATGAGAAGGGTTAGAGGAGGACAGTATTACATGGTGACGATGAGGAGGGTTAGAGGACAGTATTACATGGTGAGGATGAGAAGGGTTAGAGGAGGACAGTATTACTTGGTGAATATGAGTAGGGTTAGAGGTAGAGGACAGTATTACATGGTGAGGATGAGAAGGGTTAGAGGTAGAGGACATTATTACATGGTGAGGATGAGAAGGGTTAGAGGTAGAGGACAGTATTACATGGTGAGGATGAGTATGGTTAGAGGTAGAGGACAGTATTACATGGTGAGGATGAGAAGGGTTAGAGGTAGAGGACAGTATTACATGGTGAGGATGAGAAGGGTTAGAGGAGGACAGTATTACATGGTGAGGATGAGTATGGTTAGAGGTAGAGGACAGTATTACATGGTGAGGATGAGTATGGTTAGAGGTAGAGGACAGTATTACATGGTGAGGATGAGAAGGGTTAGAGGACAGTATTACATGGTGAGGATGAGGAGGGTTAGAGGAGGACAGTATTACATGGTGAATATGAGTAGGGTTAGAGGAGGACAGTATTACATGGTGAGGATGAGGAGGGTTAGAGGTAAAGGACAGTATTACATGGTGAGGATGAGGAGGGTTAGAGGTAGAGGACAGTATTACATGGTGAGGATGAGAAGGGTTAGAGGAGGACAGTATTACATGGTGAGGATGAGGAGGGTTAGAGGTAGAGGACAGTATTACATGGTGAGGATGAGGAGGGTTAGAGGTAAAGGACAGTATTACATGGTGAGGATGAGGAGGGTTAGAGGTAGAGGACAGTATTACATGGTGAGGATGAGAAGGGTTAGAGGAGGACAGTATTACATGGTGAGGATGAGGAGGGTTAGAGGTAGAGGACAGTATTACATGGTGAGGATGAGGAGGGTTAGAGGAGGACAGTATTACATGGTGAGGATGAGAAGGGTTAGAGGACAGTATTACATGGTGAATATGAGGAGGGTTAGAGGAGGACAGTATTACATGGTGAGGATGAGGAGGGTTAGAGGTAGAGGACAGTATTACATGGTGAGGATGAGGAGGGTTAGAGGTAGAGGACAGTATTACATGGTGAATATGAGTAGGGTTAGAGGTAGAGGACACTATTACATGGTGAGGATGAGAAGGGTTAGAGGACAGTATTACATGGTGAGGATGAGGAGGGTTAGAGGAGGACAGTATTACATGGTGAATATGAGTAGGGTTAGAGGTAGAGGACAGTATTACATGGTGAGGATGAGGAGGGTTAGAGGAGGACAGTATTACATGGTGAGGATGAGGAGGGTTAGAGGACAGTATTACATGGTGAGGATGAGGAGGGTTAGAGGAGGCCAGTATTACATGGTGAGGATAAGGAGGGTTAGAGGTAGAGGACAGTATTACATGGTGAGGATGAGGAGGGTTAGAGGTAGAGGACAGTATTACATGGTGAGGATGAGAAGGGTTAGAGGAGGACAGTATTACATGGTGACGATGAGGAGGGTTAGAGGACAGTATTACATGGTGAGGATGAGAAGGGTTAGAGGAGGACAGTATTACTTGGTGAATATGAGTAGGGTTAGAGGTAGAGGACAGTATTACATGGTGAGGATGAGAAGGGTTAGAGGTAGAGGACATTATTACATGGTGAGGATGAGAAGGGTTAGAGGTAGAGGACAGTATTACATGGTGAGGATGAGTATGGTTAGAGGTAGAGGACAGTATTACATGGTGAGGATGAGAAGGGTTAGAGGAGGACAGTATTACATGGTGAGGATGAGTATGGTTAGAGGTAGAGGACAGTATTACATGGTGAGGATGAGTATGGTTAGAGGTAGAGGACAGTATTACATGGTGAGGATGAGAAGGGTTAGAGGACAGTATTACATGGTGAGGATGAGGAGGGTTAGAGGAGGACAGTATTACATGGTGAGGATGAGGAGGGTTAGAGGACAGTATTACATGGTGAGGATGAGAAGGGTTAGAGGACAGAATTACATGGTGAGGATGAGAAGGGTTAGAGGAGGACAGTATTACATGGTGAGGATGAGGAGGGTTAGAGGACAGTATTACATGGTGAGGATGAGAAGGGTTAGAGGACAGTATTACATGGTGAGGATGAGGAGGGTTAGTTAGGGAGGACAGTATTACATGGTGAGGATGAGGAGGGTTAGAGGAGGACAGTATTACATGGTGAGGATGAGAAGGGTTATAGGTAGAGGACAGTATTACATGGTGAGGATGAGAAGGGTTAGGGGACAGTATTACATGGTGAATATGAGTAGGGTTAGAGGTAGAGGACAGTATTACATGGTGAGGATGAGGAGGGTTAGAGGTAGTGGACAGTATTACATGGTGAGGATGAGTAGGGTTAGAGGAAGAGGACACTATTACATGGTGAGGATGAGGAGGGTTAGAGGTAGAGGACACTATTACATGGTGATGATAAGGAGGGTGGAGGTAGAGGACAGTATTACATGGTGAGGATGAGGAGGGTTAGAGGAGGACAGTATTACATGGTGAGGATGAGGAGGGTTAGAGGAGGACAGTATTACATGGTGAGGATGAGAAGGGTTAGAGGACAGTATTACATGGTGAGGATGAGTTGGGTTAGAGGTAAAGGACAGTATTACATGGTGAGGATGAGGAGGGTTAGAGGTAGAGGACAGTATTACATGGTGAATATGAGTAGGGTTAGAGGTAGAGGACAGTATTACATGGTGAGGATGAGGAGGGTTAGAGGTAGAGGACAGTATTACATGGTGAGGATGAGAAGGGTTAGAGGTAGAGGACAGTATTACATGGTGAGGATGAGGAGGGTTAGAGGAGGACAGTATTACATGGTGAGGATGAGAAGGGTTAGAGGAAAGTATTATGGTGAATATGAGTAGGGTTAGAGGTAGAGGACAGTATTACATGGTGAGGATGAGGAGGGTTAGAGGTAGAGGACAGTATTACATGGTGAGGATGAGTATGGTTAGAGGTAGAGGACAGTATTACATGGTGAGGATGAGGAGGGTTAGAAGTAGAGGACAGTATTACATGGTGAGGATGAGGAGGGTTAGAGGAGGACAGTATTACATGGTGAGGATGAGAAGGTTTAGAGGACAGTATTACATGGTGAGGATGAGAAGGGTTAGAGGACAGTATTACATGGTGAATATGAGTAGGGTTAGAGGTAGAGGACAGTATTACATGGTGAGGATGAGGAGGGTTAGAGGTAGAGGACAGTATTACATGGTGAGGATGAGTATTGCTAGAGGTAGAGGACAGTATTACATGGTGAGGATGAGAAGGGTTATTAGAGGTAGAGGACAGTATTACATGGTGAGGATGAGAAGGGTTAGAGGACAGTATTACATGGTGAATATGAGTAGGGTTAGAGGTAGAGGACAGTATTACATGGTGAGGATGAGGAGGGTTAGAGGTAGAGGACAGTATTACATGGTGAATATGAGTAGGGTTAGAGGAGGACAGTATTACATGGTGAGGATGAGGAGGGTTAGAGGACAGTATTACATGGTGAGGATGAGGAGGGTTAGAGGAGGACAGTATTACATGGTGAGGATGAGAAGGGTTAGAGGACAGTATTACATGGTGAGGATGAGAAGGGTTAGAGGACAGTATTACATGGTGAATATGAGGAGGGTTAGAGGACAGTATTACATGGTGAATATGAGGAGGGTTAGAGGTAGAGGACAGTATTACATGGTGAGTATGAGGAGGGTTAGAGGTAGAGGACAGTATTACATGGTGAGGATGAGGAGGGTTAGAGGAGGACAGTATTACATGGTGAGGATGAGGAGGGTTAGAGGACAGTATTACATGGTGAGGATGAGAAGGGTTAGAGGACAGTATTACATGGTGAGGATGAGAAGGGTTAGAGGAGGACAGTATTACATGGTGAGGATGAGGAGGGTTAGAGTACAGTATTACATGGTGAGGATGAGAAGGGTTAGAGGACAGTATTACATGGTGAGGATGAGAAGGGTTAGAGGAGGACAGTATTACATGGTGAGGATGAGGAGGGTTAGAGGACAGTATTACATGGTGAGGATGAGGAGGGTTAGAGGAGGACAGTATTACATGGTGAGGATGAGAAGGGTTAGAGGACAGTATTACATGGTGAATATGAGGAGGGTTAGAGGAGGACAGTATTACATGGTGAGGATGAGGAGGGTTAGAGGTAGAGGACAGTATTACATGGTGAGGATGAGGAGGGTTAGAGGTAGAGGACAGTATTACATGGTGAATATGAGTAGGGTTAGAGGTAGAGGACACTATTACATGGTGAGGATGAGAAGGGTTAGAGGACAGTATTACATGGTGAGGATGAGGAGGGTTAGAGGAGGACAGTATTACATGGTGAATATGAGTAGGGTTAGAGGTAGAGGACAGTATTACATGGTGAGGATGAGGAGGGTTAGAGGAGGACAGTATTACATGGTGAGGATGAGGAGGGTTAGAGGACAGTATTACATGGTGAGGATGAGGAGGGTTAGAGGAGGCCAGTATTACATGGTGAGGATAAGGAGGGTTAGAGGTAGAGGACAGTATTACATGGTGAGGATGAGGAGGGTTAGAGGTAGAGGACAGTATTACATGGTGAGGATGAGGAGGGTTAGAGGACAGTATTACATGGTGAGGATGAGGAGGGTTAGAGGAGGCCAGTATTACATGGTGAGGATAAGGAGGGTTAGAGGTAGAGGACAGTATTACATGGTGAGGATGAGAAGGGTTAGAGGACAGTATTACATGGTGAGGATGAGGAGGGTTAGAGGAGGACAGTATTACATGGTGAATATGAGTAGGGTTAGAGGAGGACAGTATTACATGGTGAGGATGAGGAGGGTTAGAGGTAAAGGACAGTATTACATGGTGAGGATGAGGAGGGTTAGAGGTAGAGGACAGTATTACATGGTGAGGATGAGAAGGGTTAGAGGAGGACAGTATTACATGGTGAGGATGAGGAGGGTTAGAGGTAGAGGACAGTATTACATGGTGAGGATGAGGAGGGTTAGAGGAGGACAGTATTACATGGTGAGGATGAGAAGGGTTAGAGGACAGTATTACATGGTGAATATGAGGAGGGTTAGAGGAGGACAGTATTACATGGTGAGGATGAGGAGGGTTAGAGGTAGAGGACAGTATTACATGGTGAGGATGAGGAGGGTTAGAGGACAGTATTACATGGTGAGGATGAGGAGGGTTAGAGGAGGACAGTATTACATGGTGAATATGAGTAGGGTTAGAGGTAGAGGACAGTATTACATGGTGAGGATGAGGAGGGTTAGAGGAGGACAGTATTACATGGTGAGGATGAGGAGGGTTAGAGGACAGTATTACATGGTGAGGATGAGGAGGGTTAGAGGAGGCCAGTATTACATGGTGAGGATAAGGAGGGTTAGAGGTAGAGGACAGTATTACATGGTGAGGATGAGGAGGGTTAGAGGTAGAGGACAGTATTACATGGTGAGGATGAGAAGGGTTAGAGGAGGACAGTATTACATGGTGACGATGAGGAGGGTTAGAGGACAGTATTACATGGTGAGGATGAGAAGGGTTAGAGGAGGACAGTATTACTTGGTGAATATGAGTAGGGTTAGAGGTAGAGGACAGTATTACATGGTGAGGATGAGAAGGGTTAGAGGTAGAGGACATTATTACATGGTGAGGATGAGAAGGGTTAGAGGTAGAGGACAGTATTACATGGTGAGGATGAGTATGGTTAGAGGTAGAGGACAGTATTACATGGTGAGGATGAGAAGGGTTAGAGGTAGAGGACAGTATTACATGGTGAGGATGAGAAGGGTTAGAGGAGGACAGTATTACATGGTGAGGATGAGTATGGTTAGAGGTAGAGGACAGTATTACATGGTGAGGATGAGTATGGTTAGAGGTAGAGGACAGTATTACATGGTGAGGATGAGAAGGGTTAGAGGACAGTATTACATGGTGAGGATGAGGAGGGTTAGAGGTAGAGGACAGTATTACATGGTGAGGATGAGAAGGGTTAGAGGAGGACAGTATTACATGGTGACGATGAGGAGGGTTAGAGGACAGTATTACATGGTGAGGATGAGAAGGGTTAGAGGAGGACAGTATTACTTGGTGAATATGAGTAGGGTTAGAGGTAGAGGACAGTATTACATGGTGAGGATGAGAAGGGTTAGAGGTAGAGGACATTATTACATGGTGAGGATGAGAAGGGTTAGAGGTAGAGGACAGTATTACATGGTGAGGATGAGTATGGTTAGAGGTAGAGGACAGTATTACATGGTGAGGATGAGAAGGGTTAGAGGTAGAGGACAGTATTACATGGTGAGGATGAGAAGGGTTAGAGGAGGACAGTATTACATGGTGAGGATGAGTATGGTTAGAGGTAGAGGACAGTATTACATGGTGAGGATGAGTATGGTTAGAGGTAGAGGACAGTATTACATGGTGAGGATGAGAAGGGTTAGAGGACAGTATTACATGGTGAGGATGAGGAGGGTTAGAGGAGGACAGTATTACATGGTGAATATGAGTAGGGTTAGAGGAGGACAGTATTACATGGTGAGGATGAGGAGGGTTAGAGGTAAAGGACAGTATTACATGGTGAGGATGAGGAGGGTTAGAGGTAGAGGACAGTATTACATGGTGAGGATGAGAAGGGTTAGAGGAGGACAGTATTACATGGTGAGGATGAGGAGGGTTAGAGGTAGAGGACAGTATTACATGGTGAGGATGAGGAGGGTTAGAGGAGGACAGTATTACATGGTGAGGATGAGAAGGGTTAGAGGACAGTATTACATGGTGAATATGAGGAGGGTTAGAGGAGGACAGTATTACATGGTGAGGATGAGGAGGGTTAGAGGTAGAGGACAGTATTACATGGTGAGGATGAGGAGGGTTAGAGGTAGAGGACAGTATTACATGGTGAATATGAGTAGGGTTAGAGGTAGAGGACACTATTACATGGTGAGGATGAGAAGGGTTAGAGGACAGTATTACATGGTGAGGATGAGGAGGGTTAGAGGAGGACAGTATTACATGGTGAATATGAGTAGGGTTAGAGGTAGAGGACAGTATTACATGGTGAGGATGAGGAGGGTTAGAGGAGGACAGTATTACATGGTGAGGATGAGGAGGGTTAGAGGACAGTATTACATGGTGAGGATGAGGAGGGTTAGAGGAGGCCAGTATTACATGGTGAGGATAAGGAGGGTTAGAGGTAGAGGACAGTATTACATGGTGAGGATGAGGAGGGTTAGAGGTAGAGGACAGTATTACATGGTGAGGATGAGAAGGGTTAGAGGAGGACAGTATTACTTGGTGAATATGAGTAGGGTTAGAGGTAGAGGACAGTATTACATGGTGAGGATGAGAAGGGTTAGAGGTAGAGGACATTATTACATGGTGAGTATGAGAAGGGATAGAGGACAGTATTACATGGTGAGGATGAGAAGGGTTAGAGGACAGTATTACATGGTGAATATGAGTAGGGTTAGAGGTAGAGGACAGTATTACATGGTGAGGATGAGAAGGGTTAGAGGTAGAGGACATTATTACATGGTGAGGATGAGAAGGGTTAGAGGTAGAGGACAGTATTACATGGTGAGGATGAGTATGGTTAGAGGTAGAGGACAGTATTACATGGTGAGGATGAGAAGGGTTAGAGGTAGAGGACAGTATTACATGGTGAGGATGAGTATGGTTAGAGGTAGAGGACAGTATTACATGGTGAGGATGAGAAGGGTTAGAGGACAGTATTACATGGTGAGGATGAGGAGGGTTAGAGGAGGACAGTATTACATGGTGAGGATGAGAAGGGTTAGAGGTAGAGGACATTATTACATGGTGAGGATGAGAAGGGTTAGAGGTAGAGGACAGTATTACATGGTGAGGATGAGAATGGTTAGAGGTAGAGGACAGTATTACATGGTGAGGATGAGAAGGGTTAGAGGAGGACAGTATTACATGGTGAGGATGAGGAGGGTTAGAGGTAGAGGACAGTATTACATGGTGAGGATGAGGAGGGTTAGAGGTAGAGGACAGTATTACATGGTGAATATGAGTAGGGTTAGAGGTAGAGGACACTATTACATGGTGAGGATGAGAAGGGTTAGAGGACAGTATTACATGGTGAGGATGAGGAGGGTTAGAGGAGGACAGTATTACATGGTGAATATGAGTAGGGTTAGAGGTAGAGGACAGTATTACATGGTGAGGATGAGGAGGGTTAGAGGAGGACAGTATTACATGGTGAGGATGAGGAGGGTTAGAGGACAGTATTACATGGTGAGGATGAGGAGGGTTAGAGGAGGCCAGTATTACATGGTGAGGATAAGGAGGGTTAGAGGTAGAGGACAGTATTACATGGTGAGGATGAGGAGGGTTAGAGGTAGAGGACAGTATTACATGGTGAGGATGAGAAGGGTTAGAGGAGGACAGTATTACATGGTGACGATGAGGAGGGTTAGAGGACAGTATTACATGGTGAGGATGAGAAGGGTTAGAGGAGGACAGTATTACTTGGTGAATATGAGTAGGGTTAGAGGTAGAGGACAGTATTACATGGTGAGGATGAGAAGGGTTAGAGGTAGAGGACATTATTACATGGTGAGGATGAGAAGGGTTAGAGGTAGAGGACAGTATTACATGGTGAGGATGAGTATGGTTAGAGGTAGAGGACAGTATTACATGGTGAGGATGAGAAGGGTTAGAGGTAGAGGACAGTATTACATGGTGAGGATGAGGAGGGTTAGAGGAGGACAGTATTACATGGTGAGGATGAGAAGGGTTAGAGGACAGTATTACATGGTGAATATGAGGAGGGTTAGAGGAGGACAGTATTACATGGTGAGGATGAGGAGGGTTAGAGGTAGAGGACAGTATTACATGGTGAGGATGAGGAGGGTTAGAGGTAGAGGACAGTATTACATGGTGAATATGAGTAGGGTTAGAGGTAGAGGACACTATTACATGGTGAGGATGAGAAGGGTTAGAGGACAGTATTACATGGTGAGGATGAGGAGGGTTAGAGGAGGACAGTATTACATGGTGAATATGAGTAGGGTTAGAGGTAGAGGACAGTATTACATGGTGAGGATGAGGAGGGTTAGAGGAGGACAGTATTACATGGTGAGGATGAGGAGGGTTAGAGGACAGTATTACATGGTGAGGATGAGGAGGGTTAGAGGAGGCCAGTATTACATGGTGAGGATAAGGAGGGTTAGAGGTAGAGGACAGTATTACATGGTGAGGATGAGGAGGGTTAGAGGTAGAGGACAGTATTACATGGTGAGGATGAGAAGGGTTAGAGGAGGACAGTATTACATGGTGACGATGAGGAGGGTTAGAGGACAGTATTACATGGTGAGGATGAGAAGGGTTAGAGGAGGACAGTATTACTTGGTGAATATGAGTAGGGTTAGAGGTAGAGGACAGTATTACATGGTGAGGATGAGAAGGGTTAGAGGTAGAGGACATTATTACATGGTGAGGATGAGAAGGGTTAGAGGTAGAGGACAGTATTACATGGTGAGGATGAGTATGGTTAGAGGTAGAGGACAGTATTACATGGTGAGGATGAGAAGGGTTAGAGGTAGAGGACAGTATTACATGGTGAGGATGAGAAGGGTTAGAGGAGGACAGTATTACATGGTGAGGATGAGTATGGTTAGAGGTAGAGGACAGTATTACATGGTGAGGATGAGTATGGTTAGAGGTAGAGGACAGTATTACATGGTGAGGATGAGAAGGGTTAGAGGACAGTATTACATGGTGAGGATGAGGAGGGTTAGAGGAGGACAGTATTACATGGTGAATATGAGTAGGGTTAGAGGAGGACAGTATTACATGGTGAGGATGAGGAGGGTTAGAGGTAAAGGACAGTATTACATGGTGAGGATGAGGAGGGTTAGAGGTAGAGGACAGTATTACATGGTGAGGATGAGAAGGGTTAGAGGAGGACAGTATTACATGGTGAGGATGAGGAGGGTTAGAGGTAGAGGACAGTATTACATGGTGAGGATGAGGAGGGTTAGAGGTAAAGGACAGTATTACATGGTGAGGATGAGGAGGGTTAGAGGTAGAGGACAGTATTACATGGTGAGGATGAGAAGGGTTAGAGGAGGACAGTATTACATGGTGAGGATGAGGAGGGTTAGAGGTAGAGGACAGTATTACATGGTGAGGATGAGGAGGGTTAGAGGAGGACAGTATTACATGGTGAGGATGAGAAGGGTTAGAGGACAGTATTACATGGTGAATATGAGGAGGGTTAGAGGAGGACAGTATTACATGGTGAGGATGAGGAGGGTTAGAGGTAGAGGACAGTATTACATGGTGAGGATGAGGAGGGTTAGAGGTAGAGGACAGTATTACATGGTGAATATGAGTAGGGTTAGAGGTAGAGGACACTATTACATGGTGAGGATGAGAAGGGTTAGAGGACAGTATTACATGGTGAGGATGAGGAGGGTTAGAGGAGGACAGTATTACATGGTGAATATGAGTAGGGTTAGAGGTAGAGGACAGTATTACATGGTGAGGATGAGGAGGGTTAGAGGAGGACAGTATTACATGGTGAGGATGAGGAGGGTTAGAGGACAGTATTACATGGTGAGGATGAGGAGGGTTAGAGGAGGCCAGTATTACATGGTGAGGATAAGGAGGGTTAGAGGTAGAGGACAGTATTACATGGTGAGGATGAGGAGGGTTAGAGGTAGAGGACAGTATTACATGGTGAGGATGAGAAGGGTTAGAGGAGGACAGTATTACATGGTGACGATGAGGAGGGTTAGAGGACAGTATTACATGGTGAGGATGAGAAGGGTTAGAGGAGGACAGTATTACTTGGTGAATATGAGTAGGGTTAGAGGTAGAGGACAGTATTACATGGTGAGGATGAGAAGGGTTAGAGGTAGAGGACATTATTACATGGTGAGGATGAGAAGGGTTAGAGGTAGAGGACAGTATTACATGGTGAGGATGAGTATGGTTAGAGGTAGAGGACAGTATTACATGGTGAGGATGAGAAGGGTTAGAGGAGGACAGTATTACATGGTGAGGATGAGTATGGTTAGAGGTAGAGGACAGTATTACATGGTGAGGATGAGTATGGTTAGAGGTAGAGGACAGTATTACATGGTGAGGATGAGAAGGGTTAGAGGACAGTATTACATGGTGAGGATGAGGAGGGTTAGAGGAGGACAGTATTACATGGTGAGGATGAGGAGGGTTAGAGGACAGTATTACATGGTGAGGATGAGAAGGGTTAGAGGACAGAATTACATGGTGAGGATGAGAAGGGTTAGAGGAGGACAGTATTACATGGTGAGGATGAGGAGGGTTAGAGGACAGTATTACATGGTGAGGATGAGAAGGGTTAGAGGACAGTATTACATGGTGAGGATGAGGAGGGTTAGAGGAGGACAGTATTACATGGTGAGGATGAGGAGGGTTAGAGGAGGACAGTATTACATGGTGAGGATGAGAAGGGTTATAGGTAGAGGACAGTATTACATGGTGAGGATGAGAAGGGTTAGGGGACAGTATTACATGGTGAATATGAGTAGGGTTAGAGGTAGAGGACAGTATTACATGGTGAGGATGAGGAGGGTTAGAGGTAGTGGACAGTATTACATGGTGAGGATGAGTAGGGTTAGAGGAAGAGGACACTATTACATGGTGAGGATGAGGAGGGTTAGAGGTAGAGGACACTATTACATGGTGATGATAAGGAGGGTGGAGGTAGAGGACAGTATTACATGGTGAGGATGAGGAGGGTTAGAGGAGGACAGTATTACATGGTGAGGATGAGGAGGGTTAGAGGAGGACAGTATTACATGGTGAGGATGAGAAGGGTTAGAGGACAGTATTACATGGTGAGGATGAGTTGGGTTAGAGGTAAAGGACAGTATTACATGGTGAGGATGAGGAGGGTTAGAGGTAGAGGACAGTATTACATGGTGAATATGAGTAGGGTTAGAGGTAGAGGACAGTATTACATGGTGAGGATGAGGAGGGTTAGAGGTAGAGGACAGTATTACATGGTGAGGATGAGAAGGGTTAGAGGTAGAGGACAGTATTACATGGTGAGGATGAGGAGGGTTAGAGGAGGACAGTATTACATGGTGAGGATGAGAAGGGTTAGGAAAAGTATTATGGTGAATATGAGTAGGGTTAGAGGTAGAGGACAGTATTACATGGTGAGGATGAGGAGGGTTAGAGGTAGAGGACAGTATTACATGGTGAGGATGAGTATGGTTAGAGGTAGAGGACAGTATTACATGGTGAGGATGAGGAGGGTTAGAAGTAGAGGACAGTATTACATGGTGAGGATGAGGAGGGTTAGAGGAGGACAGTATTACATGGTGAGGATGAGAAGGTTTAGAGGACAGTATTACATGGTGAGGATGAGAAGGGTTAGAGGACAGTATTACATGGTGAATATGAGTAGGGTTAGAGGTAGAGGACAGTATTACATGGTGAGGATGAGGAGGGTTAGAGGTAGAGGACAGTATTACATGGTGAGGATGAGTATTGCTAGAGGTAGAGGACAGTATTACATGGTGAGGATGAGAAGGGTTATTAGAGGTAGAGGACAGTATTACATGGTGAGGATGAGAAGGGTTAGAGGACAGTATTACATGGTGAATATGAGTAGGGTTAGAGGTAGAGGACAGTATTACATGGTGAGGATGAGGAGGGTTAGAGGTAGAGGACAGTATTACATGGTGAATATGAGTAGGGTTAGAGGAGGACAGTATTACATGGTGAGGATGAGGAGGGTTAGAGGACAGTATTACATGGTGAGGATGAGGAGGGTTAGAGGAGGACAGTATTACATGGTGAGGATGAGAAGGGTTAGAGGACAGTATTACATGGTGAGGATGAGAAGGGTTAGAGGACAGTATTACATGGTGAATATGAGGAGGGTTAGAGGACAGTATTACATGGTGAATATGAGGAGGGTTAGAGGTAGAGGACAGTATTACATGGTGAGTATGAGGAGGGTTAGAGGTAGAGGACAGTATTACATGGTGAGGATGAGGAGGGTTAGAGGAGGACAGTATTACATGGTGAGGATGAGGAGGGTTAGAGGACAGTATTACATGGTGAGGATGAGAAGGGTTAGAGGACAGTATTACATGGTGAGGATGAGAAGGGTTAGAGGAGGACAGTATTACATGGTGAGGATGAGGAGGGTTAGAGTACAGTATTACATGGTGAGGATGAGAAGGGTTAGAGGACAGTATTACATGGTGAGGATGAGAAGGGTTAGAGGAGGACAGTATTACATGGTGAGGATGAGGAGGGTTAGAGGACAGTATTACATGGTGAGGATGAGGAGGGTTAGAGGAGGACAGTATTACATGGTGAGGATGAGAAGGGTTAGAGGACAGTATTACATGGTGAATATGAGGAGGGTTAGAGGAGGACAGTATTACATGGTGAGGATGAGGAGGGTTAGAGGTAGAGGACAGTATTACATGGTGAGGATGAGGAGGGTTAGAGGTAGAGGACAGTATTACATGGTGAATATGAGTAGGGTTAGAGGTAGAGGACACTATTACATGGTGAGGATGAGAAGGGTTAGAGGACAGTATTACATGGTGAGGATGAGGAGGGTTAGAGGAGGACAGTATTACATGGTGAATATGAGTAGGGTTAGAGGTAGAGGACAGTATTACATGGTGAGGATGAGGAGGGTTAGAGGAGGACAGTATTACATGGTGAGGATGAGGAGGGTTAGAGGACAGTATTACATGGTGAGGATGAGGAGGGTTAGAGGAGGCCAGTATTACATGGTGAGGATAAGGAGGGTTAGAGGTAGAGGACAGTATTACATGGTGAGGATGAGGAGGGTTAGAGGTAGAGGACAGTATTACATGGTGAGGATGAGAAGGGTTAGAGGAGGACAGTATTACATGGTGACGATGAGGAGGGTTAGAGGACAGTATTACATGGTGAGGATGAGAAGGGTTAGAGGAGGACAGTATTACTTGGTGAATATGAGTAGGGTTAGAGGTAGAGGACAGTATTACATGGTGAGGATGAGAAGGGTTAGAGGTAGAGGACATTATTACATGGTGAGTATGAGAAGGGATAGAGGACAGTATTACATGGTGAGGATGAGAAGGGTTAGAGGACAGTATTACATGGTGAATATGAGTAGGGTTAGAGGTAGAGGACAGTATTACATGGTGAGGATGAGAAGGGTTAGAGGTAGAGGACATTATTACATGGTGAGGATGAGAAGGGTTAGAGGTAGAGGACAGTATTACATGGTGAGGATGAGTATGGTTAGAGGTAGAGGACAGTATTACATGGTGAGGATGAGAAGGGTTAGAGGAGGACAGTATTACATGGTGAGGATGAGTATGGTTAGAGGTAGAGGACAGTATTACATGGTGAGGATGAGTATGGTTAGAGGTAGAGGACAGTATTACATGGTGAGGATGAGAAGGGTTAGAGGACAGTATTACATGGTGAGGATGAGGAGGGTTAGAGGAGGACAGTATTACATGGTGAGGATGAGAAGGGTTAGAGGTAGAGGACATTATTACATGGTGAGGATGAGAAGGGTTAGAGGTAGAGGACAGTATTACATGGTGAGGATGAGAATGGTTAGAGGTAGAGGACAGTATTACATGGTGAGGATGAGAAGGGTTAGAGGAGGACAGTATTACATGGTGAGGATGAGGAGGGTTAGAGGTAGAGGACAGTATTACATGGTGAGGATGAGGAGGGTTAGAGGTAGAGGACAGTATTACATGGTGAATATGAGTAGGGTTAGAGGTAGAGGACACTATTACATGGTGAGGATGAGAAGGGTTAGAGGACAGTATTACATGGTGAGGATGAGGAGGGTTAGAGGAGGACAGTATTACATGGTGAATATGAGTAGGGTTAGAGGTAGAGGACAGTATTACATGGTGAGGATGAGGAGGGTTAGAGGAGGACAGTATTACATGGTGAGGATGAGGAGGGTTAGAGGACAGTATTACATGGTGAGGATGAGGAGGGTTAGAGGAGGCCAGTATTACATGGTGAGGATAAGGAGGGTTAGAGGTAGAGGACAGTATTACATGGTGAGGATGAGGAGGGTTAGAGGTAGAGGACAGTATTACATGGTGAGGATGAGAAGAGGTTAGAGGAGGACAGTATTACATGGTGACGATGAGGAGGGTTAGAGGACAGTATTACATGGTGAGGATGAGAAGGGTTAGAGGAGGACAGTATTACTTGGTGAATATGAGTAGGGTTAGAGGTAGAGGACAGTATTACATGGTGAGGATGAGAAGGGTTAGAGGTAGAGGACATTATTACATGGTGAGGATGAGAAGGGTTAGAGGTAGAGGACAGTATTACATGGTGAGGATGAGTATGGTTAGAGGTAGAGGACAGTATTACATGGTGAGGATGAGAAGGGTTAGAGGTAGAGGACAGTATTACATGGTGAGGATGAGAAGGGTTAGAGGAGGACAGTATTACATGGTGAGGATGAGTATGGTTAGAGGTAGAGGACAGTATTACATGGTGAGGATGAGTATGGTTAGAGGTAGAGGACAGTATTACATGGTGAGGATGAGAAGGGTTAGAGGACAGTATTACATGGTGAGGATGAGGAGGGTTAGAGGAGGACAGTATTACATGGTGAATATGAGTAGGGTTAGAGGAGGACAGTATTACATGGTGAGGATTAGAAGGGTTAGAGGAGGACAGTATTACATGGTGAGGATGAGGAGGGTTAGAGGTAAAGGACAGTATTACATGGTGAGGATGAGGAGGGTTAGAGGTAGAGGACAGTATTACATGGTGAGGATGAGAAGGGTTAGAGGAGGACAGTATTACATGGTGAGGATGAGGAGGGTTAGAGGTAGAGGACAGTATTACATGGTGAGGATGAGGAGGGTTAGAGGTAAAGGACAGTATTACATGGTGAGGATGAGGAGGGTTAGAGGTAGAGGACAGTATTACATGGTGAGGATGAGAAGGGTTAGAGGAGGACAGTATTACATGGTGAGGATGAGGAGGGTTAGAGGTAGAGGACAGTATTACATGGTGAGGATGAGGAGGGTTAGAGGAGGACAGTATTACATGGTGAGGATGAGAAGGGTTAGAGGACAGTATTACATGGTGAATATGAGGAGGGTTAGAGGAGGACAGTATTACATGGTGAGGATGAGGAGGGTTAGAGGTAGAGGACAGTATTACATGGTGAGGATGAGGAGGGTTAGAGGTAGAGGACAGTATTACATGGTGAATATGAGTAGGGTTAGAGGTAGAGGACACTATTACATGGTGAGGATGAGAAGGGTTAGAGGACAGTATTACATGGTGAGGATGAGGAGGGTTAGAGGAGGACAGTATTACATGGTGAATATGAGTAGGGTTAGAGGTAGAGGACAGTATTACATGGTGAGGATGAGGAGGGTTAGAGGAGGACAGTATTACATGGTGAGGATGAGGAGGGTTAGAGGACAGTATTACATGGTGAGGATGAGGAGGGTTAGAGGAGGCCAGTATTACATGGTGAGGATAAGGAGGGTTAGAGGTAGAGGACAGTATTACATGGTGAGGATGAGGAGGGTTAGAGGTAGAGGACAGTATTACATGGTGAGGATGAGAAGGGTTAGAGGAGGACAGTATTACATGGTGACGATGAGGAGGGTTAGAGGACAGTATTACATGGTGAGGATGAGAAGGGTTAGAGGAGGACAGTATTACTTGGTGAATATGAGTAGGGTTAGAGGTAGAGGACAGTATTACATGGTGAGGATGAGAAGGGTTAGAGGTAGAGGACATTATTACATGGTGAGGATGAGAAGGGTTAGAGGTAGAGGACAGTATTACATGGTGAGGATGAGTATGGTTAGAGGTAGAGGACAGTATTACATGGTGAGGATGAGAAGGGTTAGAGGAGGACAGTATTACATGGTGAGGATGAGTATGGTTAGAGGTAGAGGACAGTATTACATGGTGAGGATGAGTATGGTTAGAGGTAGAGGACAGTATTACATGGTGAGGATGAGAAGGGTTAGAGGACAGTATTACATGGTGAGGATGAGGAGGGTTAGAGGAGGACAGTATTACATGGTGAGGATGAGGAGGGTTAGAGGACAGTATTACATGGTGAGGATGAGAAGGGTTAGAGGACAGAATTACATGGTGAGGATGAGAAGGGTTAGAGGAGGACAGTATTACATGGTGAGGATGAGGAGGGTTAGAGGACAGTATTACATGGTGAGGATGAGAAGGGTTAGAGGACAGTATTACATGGTGAGGATGAGGAGGGTTAGAGGAGGACAGTATTACATGGTGAGGATGAGGAGGGTTAGAGGAGGACAGTATTACATGGTGAGGATGAGAAGGGTTATAGGTAGAGGACAGTATTACATGGTGAGGATGAGAAGGGTTAGAGGACAGTATTACATGGTGAATATGAGTAGGGTTAGAGGTAGAGGACAGTATTACATGGTGAGGATGAGGAGGGTTAGAGGTAGTGGACAGTATTACATGGTGAGGATGAGTAGGGTTAGAGGAAGAGGACACTATTACATGGTGAGGATGAGGAGGGTTAGAGGTAGAGGACACTATTACATGGTGATGATAAGGAGGGTGGAGGTAGAGGACAGTATTACATGGTGAGGATGAGGAGGGTTAGAGGAGGACAGTATTACATGGTGAGGATGAGAAGGGTTAGAGGTATAGGAGAGTATTTCATGGTGAGGATGAGAAGGGTTAGAGGACAGTATTACATGGTGAATATGAGTAGGGTTAGAGGTAGAGGACAGATTACATGGTGAGGATGAGGAGGGTTAGAGGAGGACAGTATTACATGGTGAGGATGAGGAGGGTTAGAGGAGGACAGTATTACATGGTGAGGATGAGAAGGGTTAGAGGACAGTATTACATGGTGAGGATGAGTTGGGTTAGAGGTAAAGGACAGTATTACATGGTGAGGATGAGGAGGGTTAGAGGTAGAGGACAGTATTACATGGTGAATATGAGTAGGGTTAGAGGTAGAGGACAGTATTACATGGTGAGGATGAGGAGGGTTAGAGGTAGAGGACAGTATTACATGGTGAGGATGAGAAGGGTTAGAGGTAGAGGACAGTATTACATGGTGAGGATGAGGAGGGTTAGAGGAGGACAGTATTACATGGTGAGGATGAGAAGGGTTAGAGGAAAGTATTATGGTGAATATGAGTAGGGTTAGAGGTAGAGGACAGTATTACATGGTGAGGATGAGGAGGGTTAGAGGTAGAGGACAGTATTACATGGTGAGGATGAGTATGGTTAGAGGTAGAGGACAGTATTACATGGTGAGGATGAGGAGGGTTAGAAGTAGAGGACAGTATTACATGGTGAGGATGAGGAGGGTTAGAGGAGGACAGTATTACATGGTGAGGATGAGAAGGTTTAGAGGACAGTATTACATGGTGAATATGAGTAGGGTTAGAGGTAGAGGACAGATTACATGGTGAGGATGAGGAGGGTTAGAGGAGGACAGTATTACATGGTGAGGATGAGGAGGGTTAGAGGAGGACAGTATTACATGGTGAGGATGAGAAGGGTTAGAGGACAGTATTACATGGTGAGGATGAGTTGGGTTAGAGGTAAAGGACAGTATTACATGGTGAGGATGAGGAGGGTTAGAGGTAGAGGACAGTATTACATGGTGAATATGAGTAGGGTTAGAGGTAGAGGACAGTATTACATGGTGAGGATGAGGAGGGTTAGAGGTAGAGGACAGTATTACATGGTGAGGATGAGAAGGGTTAGAGGTAGAGGACAGTATTACATGGTGAGGATGAGAAGGGTTAGAGGTAGAGGACAGTATTACATGGTGAGGATGAGGAGGGTTAGAGGAGGACAGTATTACATGGTGAGGATGAGAAGGGTTAGAGGAAAGTATTATGGTGAATATGAGTAGGGTTAGAGGTAGAGGACAGTATTACATGGTGAGGATGAGGAGGGTTAGAAGTAGAGGACAGTATTACATGGTGAGGATGAGGAGGGTTAGAGGAGGACAGTATTACATGGTGAGGATGAGAAGGTTTAGAGGACAGTATTACATGGTGAGGATGAGAAGGGTTAGAGGACAGTATTACATGGTGAATATGAGTAGGGTTAGAGGTAGAGGACAGTATTACATGGTGAGGATGAGGAGGGTTAGAGGTAGAGGACAGTATTACATGGTGAGGATGAGTATTGCTAGAGGTAGAGGACAGTATTACATGGTGAGGATGAGAAGGGTTATTAGAGGTAGAGGACAGTATTACATGGTGAGGATGAGAAGGGTTAGAGGACAGTATTACATGGTGAATATGAGTAGGGTTAGAGGTAGAGGACAGTATTACATGGTGAGGATGAGGAGGGTTGGAGGTAGAGGACAGTATTACATGGTGAATATGAGTAGGGTTAGAGGAGGACAGTATTACATGGTGAGGATGAGGAGGGTTAGAGGACAGTATTACATGGTGAGGATGAGGAGGGTTAGAGGAGGACAGTATTACATGGTGAGGATGAGAAGGGTTAGAGGACAGTATTACATGGTGAGGATGAGAAGGGTTAGAGGACAGTATTACATGGTGAATATGAGGAGGGTTAGAGGACAGTATTACATGGTGAATATGAGGAGAGGTTAGAGGTAGAGGACAGTATTACATGGTGAGTATGAGGAGGGTTAGAGGTAGAGGACAGTATTACATGGTGAGGATGAGGAGGGTTAGAGGAGGACAGTATTACATGGTGAGGATGAGGAGGGTTAGAGGACAGTATTACATGGTGAGGATGAGAAGGGTTAGAGGACAGTATTACATGGTGAGGATGAGAAGGGTTAGAGGAGGACAGTATTACATGGTGAGGATGAGGAGGGTTAGAGTACAGTATTACATGGTGAGGATGAGAAGGGTTAGAGGACAGTATTACATGGTGAGGATTAGAAGGGTTAGAGGAGGACAGTATTACATGGTGAGGATGAGGAGGGTTAGAGGACAGTATTACATGGTGAGGATGAGAAGGGTTAGAGGAAAGTATTACATGGTGAATATGAGTAGGGTTAGAGGTAGAGGACAGTATTACATGGTGAGGATGAGTATGGTTAGAGGTAGAGGACAGTATTACATGGTGAGGATGAGGAGGGTTAGAGGACAGTCTTACATGGTGAGGATGAGAAGGGATAGAGGACAGTATTATATGGTGAGGATGAGAAGGGATAGAGGACAGTATTATATGGTGAGGATGAGAAGGGTTAGAGGACAGTATTACATGGTGAATATGAGTAGGGTTAGAGGTAGAGGACAGTATTACATGGTGAGGATGAGTATGGTTAGAGGTAGAGGACAGTATTACATGGTGAGGATGAGGAGGGTTAGAAGTAGAGGACAGTATTACATGGTGAGGATGAGGAGGGTTAGAGGAGGACAGTATTACATGGTGAGGATGAGAAGGTTTAGAGGACAGTATTACATGGTGAATATGAGTAGGGTTAGAGGTAGAGGACAGATTACATGGTGAGGATGAGGAGGGTTAGAGGAGGACAGTATTACATGGTGAGGATGAGGAGGGTTAGAGGAGGACAGTATTACATGGTGAGGATGAGAAGGGTTAGAGGACAGTATTACATGGTGAGGATGAGTTGGGTTAGAGGTAAAGGACAGTATTACATGGTGAGGATGAGGAGGGTTAGAGGTAGAGGACAGTATTACATGGTGAATATGAGTAGGGTTAGAGGTAGAGGACAGTATTACATGGTGAGGATGAGGAGGGTTAGAGGTAGAGGACAGTATTACATGGTGAGGATGAGAAGGGTTAGAGGTAGAGGACAGTATTACATGGTGAGGATGAGGAGGGTTAGAGGAGGACAGTATTACATGGTGAGGATGAGAAGGGTTAGAGGAAAGTATTATGGTGAATATGAGTAGGGTTAGAGGTAGAGGACAGTATTACATGGTGAGGATGAGGAGGGTTAGAGGTAGAGGACAGTATTACATGGTGAGGATGAGTATGGTTAGAGGTAGAGGACAGTATTACATGGTGAGGATGAGGAGGGTTAGAAGTAGAGGACAGTATTACATGGTGAGGATGAGGAGGGTTAGAGGAGGACAGTATTACATGGTGAGGATGAGAAGGTTTAGAGGACAGTATTACATGGTGAGGATGAGAAGGGTTAGAGGACAGTATTACATGGTGAATATGAGTAGGGTTAGAGGTAGAGGACAGTATTACATGGTGAGGATGAGGAGGGTTAGAGGTAGAGGACAGTATTACATGGTGAGGATGAGTATTGCTAGAGGTAGAGGACAGTATTACATGGTGAGGATGAGAAGGGTTATTAGAGGTAGAGGACAGTATTACATGGTGAGGATGAGAAGGGTTAGAGGACAGTATTACATGGTGAATATGAGTAGGGTTAGAGGTAGAGGACAGTATTACATGGTGAGGATGAGGAGGGTTGGAGGTAGAGGACAGTATTACATGGTGAATATGAGTAGGGTTAGAGGAGGACAGTATTACATGGTGAGGATGAGGAGGGTTAGAGGACAGTATTACATGGTGAGGATGAGGAGGGTTAGAGGAGGACAGTATTACATGGTGAGGATGAGAAGGGTTAGAGGACAGTATTACATGGTGAGGATGAGAAGGGTTAGAGGACAGTATTACATGGTGAATATGAGGAGGGTTAGAGGACAGTATTACATGGTGAATATGAGGAGGGTTAGAGGTAGAGGACAGTATTACATGGTGAGTATGAGGAGGGTTAGAGGTAGAGGACAGTATTACATGGTGAGGATGAGGAGGGTTAGAGGAGGACAGTATTACATGGTGAGGATGAGGAGGGTTAGAGGACAGTATTACATGGTGAGGATGAGAAGGGTTAGAGGACAGTATTACATGGTGAGGATGAGAAGGGTTAGAGGAGGACAGTATTACATGGTGAGGATGAGGAGGGTTAGAGTACAGTATTACATGGTGAGGATGAGAAGGGTTAGAGGACAGTATTACATGGTGAGGATTAGAAGGGTTAGAGGAGGACAGTATTACATGGTGAGGATGAGGAGGGTTAGAGGACAGTATTACATGGTGAGGATGAGAAGGGTTAGAGGAAAGTATTACATGGTGAATATGAGTAGGGTTAGAGGTAGAGGACAGTATTACATGGTGAGGATGAGGAGGGTTAGAGGACAGTCTTACATGGTGAGGATGAGAAGGGATAGAGGACAGTATTATATGGTGAGGATGAGAAGGGTTAGAGGACAGTATTACATGGTGAATATGAGTAGGGTTAGAGGTAGAGGACAGTATTACATGGTGAGGATGAGGAGGGTTAGAGGTAGAGGACAGTATTACATGGTGAGGATGAGTATGGTTAGAGGTAGAGGACAGTATTACATGGTGAGGATGAGAAGGGTTAGAAGTAGAGGACAGTATTACATGGTGAGGATGAGGAGGGTTAGAGGAGGACAGTATTACATGGTGAGGATGAGAAGGTTTAGAGGACAGTATTACATGGTGAGGATGAGAAGGGTTAGAGGACAGTATTACATGGTGAATATGAGTAGGGTTAGAGGTAGAGGACAGTATTACATGGTGAGGATGAGGAGGGTTAGAGGTAGAGGACAGTATTACATGGTGAGGATGAGTATTGCTAGAGGTAGAGGACAGTATTACATGGTGAGGATGAGAAGGGTTATTAGAGGTAGAGGACAGTATTACATGGTGAGGATGAGAAGGGTTAGAGGACAGTATTACATGGTGAATATGAGTAGGGTTAGAGGTAGAGGACAGTATTACATGGTGAGGATGAGGAGGGTTAGAGGTAGAGGACAGTATTACATGGTGAATATGAGTAGGGTTAGAGGTAGAGGACAGTATTACATGGTGAATATGAGTAGGGTTAGAGGAGGACAGTATTACATGATGAGGATGAGGAGGGTTAGAGGAGGACAGTATTACATGGTGAGGATGAGAAGGGTTAGAGGACAGTATTACATGGTGAGGATGAGAAGGGTTAGAGGACAGTATTACATGGTGAATATGAGGAGGGTTAGAGGACAGTATTACATGGTGAATATGAGGAGGGTTAGAGGACAGTATTACATGGTGAATATGAGGAGGGTTAGAGGTAGAGGACAGTATTACATGGTGAGTATGAGGAGGGTTAGAGGTAGAGGACAGTATTACATGGTGAGGATGAGGAGGGTTAGAGGAGGACAGTATTACATGGTGAGGATGAGGAGGGTTAGAGGACAGTATTACATGGTGAGGATGAGAAGGGTTAGAGGACAGTATTACATGGTGAGGATGAGAAGGGTTAGAGGAGGACAGTATTACATGGTGAGGATGAGGAGGGTTAGAGTACAGTATTACATGGTGAGGATGAGAAGGGTTAGAGGACAGTATTACATGGTGAGGATTAGAAGGGTTAGAGGAGGACAGTATTACATGGTGAGGATGAGGAGGGTTAGAGGACAGTATTACATGGTGAGGATGAGAAGGGTTAGAGGTAGAGGACAGTATTACATGGTGAGGATGAGGAGGGTTAGAGGAGGACAGTATTACATGGTGAGGATGAGGAGGGTTAGAGGTAGAGGACAGTATTACATGGTGAGGATGAGAAGGGTTAGAGGAGGACAGTATTACATGGTGAGGATGAGGAGGGTTAGAGGTAGAGGACAGTATTACATGGTGAGGATGAGAAGGGTTAGAGGAGGACAGTATTACATGGTGAGGATGAGGAGGGTTAGAGGTAGAGGACAGTATTACATGGTGAGGATGAGGAGGGTTAGAGGAGGACAGTATTACATGGTGAGGATGAGGAGGGTTAGAGGAGGACAGTATTACATGGTGAGGATGAGAAGGGTTAGAGGTAGAGGACAGTATTACATGGTGAGGATGAGAAGGGTTAGAGGTAGAGGACAGTATTACACGGTGAGGATGAGAAGGGTTAGAGGACAGTATTACATGGTGAGGATTAGAAGGGTTAGAGGAGGACAGTATTACATGGTGAGGATGAGGAGGGTTAAAGGACAGTATTACATGGTGAGGATGAGAAGGGTTAGAGGTAGAGGACAGTATTACATGGTGAGGATGAGGAGGGTTAGAGGAGGACAGTATTACATGGTGAGGATGAGGAGGGTTAGAGGTAGAGGACAGTATTACATGGTGAGGATGAGAAGGGTTAGAGGAGGACAGTATTACATGGTGAGGATGAGGAGGGTTAGAGGTAGAGGACAGTATTACATGGTGAGGATGAGAAGGGTTAGAGGAGGACAGTATTACATGGTGAGGATGAGGAGGGTTAGAGGTAGAGGACAGTATTACATGGTGAGGATGAGGAGGGTTAGAGGAGGACAGTATTACATGGTGAGGATGAGGAGGGTTAGAGGAGGACAGTATTACATGGTGAGGATGAGGAGGGTTAGAGGACAGTATTACATGGTGAGGATGAGAAGGTTTAGAGGTAGAGGACAGTATTACATGGTGAGGATGAGAAGGGTTAGAGGTAGAGGACAGTATTACATGGTGAGGATGAGAAGGTTTAGAGGACAGTATTACATGGTGAGGATGAGGAGGGTTAGAGGAGGACAGTATTACATGGTGAGGATGAGGAGGGTTAGAGGAGGACAGTATTACATGGTGAGGATGAGAAGGGTTAGAGGACAGTATTACATGGTGAATATGAGTAGGGTTAGAGGTAGAGGACAGTATTACATGGTGAGGATGAGGAGGGTTAGAGGTAGTGGACAGTATTACATGGTGAGGATGAGTAGGGTTAGAGGTAGAGGACACTATTACATGGTGAGGATGAGGAGGGTTAGAGGTAGAGGACACTATTACATGGTGATGATAAGGAGGGTTGAGGTAGAGGACAGTATTACATGGTGAGGATGAGGAGGGTTAGAGGAGGACAGTATTACATGGTGAGGATGAGGAGGGTTAGAGGAGGACAGTATTACATGGTGAGGATGAGAAGGGTTAGAGGTATAGGACAGTATTACATGGTGAGGATGAGAAGGGTTAGAGGACAGTATTACATGGTGAATATGAGTAGGGTTAGAGGTAGTGGACAGTATTACATGGTGAGGATGAGTATTGCTAGAGGTAGAGGACAGTATTACATGGTGAGGATGAGGAGGGTTAGAGGTAGTGGACAGTATTACATGGTGAGGATGAGTATTGCTAGAGGTAGAGGACAGTATTACATGGTGAGGATGAGAAGGGTTATTAGAGGTAGAGGACAGTATTACATGGTGAGGATGAGAAGGGTTAGAGGACAGTATTACATGGTGAATATGAGTAGGGTTAGAGGTAGAGGACAGTATTACATGGTGAGGATGAGGAGGGTTAGAGGTAGAGGACAGTATTACATGGTGAATATGAGTAGGGTTAGAGGAGGACAGTATTACATGGTGAGGATGAGGAGGGTTAGAGGACAGCATTACATGGTGAGGATGAGGAGGGTTAGAGGAGGACAGTATTACATGGTGAGGATGAGAAGGGTTAGAGGACAGTATTACATGGTGAGGATGAGAAGGGTTAGAGGACAGTATTACATGGTGAATATGAGGAGGGTTAGAGGACAGTATTACATGGTGAATATGAGGAGGGTTAGAGGTAGAGGACAGTATTACATGGTGAGGATGAGGAGGGTTAGAGGAGGACAGTATTACATGGTGAGGATGAGGAGGGTTAGAGGACAGTATTACATGGTGAGGATGAGAAGGGTTAGAGGACAGTATTACATGGTGAGGATGAGAAGGGTTAGAGGAGGACAGTATTACATGGTGAGGATGAGGAGGGTTAGAGTACAGTATTACATGGTGAGGATGAGAAGGGTTAGAGGACAGTATTACATGGTGAGGATTAGAAGGGTTAGAGGAGGACAGTATTACATGGTGAGGATGAGGAGGGTTAGAGGACAGTATTACATGGTGAGGATGAGAAGGGTTAGAGGAAAGTATTACATGGTGAATATGAGTAGGGTTAGAGGTAGAGGACAGTATTACATGGTGAGGATGAGGAGGGTTAGAGGACAGTCTTACATGGTGAGGATGAGAAGGGATAGAGGACAGTATTACATGGTGAGGATGAGAAGGGTTAGAGGACAGTATTACATGGTGAATATGAGTAGGGTTAGAGGTAGAGGACAGTATTACATGGTGAGGATGAGGAGGGTTAGAGGTAGAGGACAGTATTACATGGTGAGGATGAGTATGGTTAGAGGTAGAGGACAGTATTACATGGTGAGGATGAGAAGGGTTAGAAGTAGAGGACAGTATTACATGGTGAGGATGAGGAGGGTTAGAGGAGGACAGTATTACATGGTGAGGATGAGAAGGTTTAGAGGACAGTATTACATGGTGAGGATGAGAAGGGTTAGAGGACAGTATTACATGGTGAATATGAGTAGGGTTAGAGGTAGAGGACAGTATTACATGGTGAGGATGAGGAGGGTTAGAGGTAGAGGACAGTATTACATGGTGAGGATGAGGAGGGTTAGAGGTAGTGGACAGTATTACATGGTGAGGATGAGTATTGCTAGAGGTAGAGGACAGTATTACATGGTGAGGATGAGAAGGGTTATTAGAGGTAGAGGACAGTATTACATGGTGAGGATGAGAAGGGTTAGAGGACAGTATTACATGGTGAATATGAGTAGGGTTAGAGGTAGAGGACAGTATTACATGGTGAGGATGAGGAGGGTTAGAGGTAGAGGACAGTATTACATGGTGAATATGAGTAGGGTTAGAGGAGGACAGTATTACATGGTGAGGATGAGGAGGGTTAGAGGACAGTATTACATGGTGAGGATGAGGAGGGTTAGAGGAGGACAGTATTACATGGTGAGGATGAGAAGGGTTAGAGGACAGTATTACATGGTGAGGATGAGAAGGGTTAGAGGACAGTATTACATGGTGAATATGAGGAGGGTTAGAGGTAGTGGACAGTATTACATGGTGAGGATGAGTATTGCTAGAGGTAGAGGACAGTATTACATGGTGAGGATGAGAACGGTTATTAGAGGTAGAGGACAGTATTACATGGTGAGGATGAGAAGGGTTAGAGGACAGTATTACATGGTGAATATGAGTAGGGTTAGAGGTAGAGGACAGTATTACATGGTGAGGATGAGGAGGGTTAGAGGTAGAGGACAGTATTACATGGTGAGGATGAGTATGGTTAGAGGTAGAGGACAGTATTACATGGTGAGGATGAGAAGGGTTAGAAGTAGAGGACAGTATTACATGGTGAGGATGAGGAGGGTTAGAGGAGGACAGTATTACATGGTGAGGATGAGAAGGTTTAGAGGACAGTATTACATGGTGAGGATGAGAAGGGTTAGAGGACAGTATTACATGGTGAATATGAGTAGGGTTAGAGGTAGAGGACAGTATTACATGGTGAGGATGAGGAGGGTTAGAGGTAGAGGACAGTATTACATGGTGAGGATGAGGAGGGTTAGAGGTAGTGGACAGTATTACATGGTGAGGATGAGTATTGCTAGAGGTAGAGGACAGTATTACATGGTGAGGATGAGAAGGGTTATTAGAGGTAGAGGACAGTATTACATGGTGAGGATGAGAAGGGTTAGAGGACAGTATTACATGGTGAATATGAGTAGGGTTAGAGGTAGAGGACAGTATTACATGGTGAGGATGAGGAGGGTTAGAGGTAGAGGACAGTATTACATGGTGAATATGAGTAGGGTTAGAGGAGGACAGTATTACATGGTGAGGATGAGGAGGGTTAGAGGACAGTATTACATGGTGAGGATGAGGAGGGTTAGAGGAGGACAGTATTACATGGTGAGGATGAGAAGGGTTAGAGGACAGTATTACATGGTGAGGATGAGAAGGGTTAGAGGACAGTATTACATGGTGAATATGAGGAGGGTTAGAGGTAGAGGACAGTATTACATGGTGAGTATGAGGAGGGTTAGAGGTAGAGGACAGTATTACATGGTGAGGATGAGGAGGGTTAGAGGAGGACAGTATTACATGGTGAGGATGAGGAGGGTTAGAGGACAGTATTACATGGTGAGGATGAGAAGGGTTAGAGGTAGAGGACAGTATTACATGGTGAGTATGAGGAGGGTTAGAGGTAGAGGACAGTATTACATGGTGAGGATGAGGAGGGTTAGAGGAGGACAGTATTACATGGTGAGGATGAGGAGGGTTAGAGGACAGTATTACATGGTGAGGATGAGAAGGGTTAGAGGACAGTATTACATGGTGAGGATGAGAAGGGTTAGAGGAGGACAGTATTACATGGTGAGGATGAGGAGGGTTAGAGTACAGTATTACATGGTGAGGATGAGAAGGGTTAGAGGACAGTATTACATGGTGAGGATTAGAAGGGTTAGAGGAGGACAGTATTACATGGTGAGGATGAGGAGGGTTAGAGGACAGTATTACATGGTGAGGATGAGAAGGGTTAGAGGAAAGTATTACATGGTGAATATAAGTAGGGTTAGAGGTAGAGGACAGTATTACATGGTGAGGATGAGGAGGGTTAGAGGACAGTCTTACATGGTGAGGATGAGAAGGGATAGAGGACAGTATTACATGGTGAGGATGAGAAGGGTTAGAGGACAGTATTACATGGTGAATATGAGTAGGGTTAGAGGTAGAGGACAGTATTACATGGTGAGGATGAGGAGGGTTAGAGGTAGAGGACAGTATTACATGGTGAGGATGAGTATGGTTAGAGGTAGAGGACAGTATTACATGGTGAGGATGAGAAGGGTTAGAAGTAGAGGACAGTATTACATGGTGAGGATGAGGAGGGTTAGAGGAGGACAGTATTACATGGTGAGGATGAGAAGGTTTAGAGGACAGTATTACATGGTGAGGATGAGAAGGGTTAGAGGACAGTATTACATGGTGAATATGAGTAGGGTTAGAGGTAGAGGACAGTATTACATGGTGAGGATGAGGAGGGTTAGAGGTAGAGGACAGTATTACATGGTGAGGATGAGTATTGCTAGAGGTAGAGGACAGTATTACATGGTGAGGATGAGAAGGGTTATTAGAGGTAGAGGACAGTATTACATGGTGAGGATGAGAAGGGTTAGAGGACAGTATTACATGGTGAATATGAGTAGGGTTAGAGGTAGAGGACAGTATTACATGGTGAGGATGAGGAGGGTTAGAGGTAGAGGACAGTATTACATGGTGAATATGAGTAGGGTTAGAGGTAGAGGACAGTATTACATGGTGAATATGAGTAGGGTTAGAGGAGGACAGTATTACATGGTGAGGATGAGGAGGGTTAGAGGAGGACAGTATTACATGGTGAGGATGAGAAGGGTTAGAGGACAGTATTACATGGTGAGGATGAGAAGGGTTAGAGGACAGTATTACATGGTGAATATGAGGAGGGTTAGAGGACAGTATTACATGGTGAATATGAGGAGGGTTAGAGGACAGTATTACATGGTGAATATGAGGAGGGTTAGAGGTAGAGGACAGTATTACATGGTGAGTATGAGGAGGGTTAGAGGTAGAGGACAGTATTACATGGTGAGGATGAGGAGGGTTAGAGGAGGACAGTATTACATGGTGAGGATGAGGAGGGTTAGAGGACAGTATTACATGGTGAGGATGAGAAGGGTTAGAGGACAGTATTACATGGTGAGGATGAGAAGGGTTAGAGGAGGACAGTATTACATGGTGAGGATGAGGAGGGTTAGAGTACAGTATTACATGGTGAGGATGAGAAGGGTTAGAGGACAGTATTACATGGTGAGGATTAGAAGGGTTAGAGGTAGAGGACAGTATTACATGGTGAGGATGAGAAGGGTTAGAGGTAGAGGACAGTATTACACGGTGAGGATGAGAAGGGTTAGAGGACAGTATTACATGGTGAGGATTAGAAGGGTTAGAGGAGGACAGTATTACATGGTGAGGATGAGGAGGGTTAAAGGACAGTATTACATGGTGAGGATGAGAAGGGTTAGAGGTAGAGGACAGTATTACATGGTGAGGATGAGGAGGGTTAGAGGAGGACAGTATTACATGGTGAGGATGAGGAGGGTTAGAGGTAGAGGACAGTATTACATGGTGAGGATGAGAAGGGTTAGAGGAGGACAGTATTACATGGTGAGGATGAGGAGGGTTAGAGGTAGAAGACAGTATTACATGGTGAGGATGAGAAGGGTTAGAGGAGGACAGTATTACATGGTGAGGATGAGGAGGGTTAGAGGTAGAGGACAGTATTACATGGTGAGGATGAGGAGGGTTAGAGGAGGACAGTATTACATGGTGAGGATGAGGAGGGTTAGAGGAGGACAGTATTACATGGTGAGGATGAGTATGGTTAGAGGTAGAGGACAGTATTACATGGTGAGGATGAGAAGGGTTAGAGGTAGAGGACAGTATTACATGGTGAGGATGAGAAGGTTTAGAGGACAGTATTACATGGTGAGGATGAGGAGGGTTAGAGGAGGACAGTATTACATGGTGAGGATGAGGAGGGTTAGAGGAGGACAGTATTACATGGTGAGGATGAGAAGGGTTAGAGGACAGTATTACATGGTGAATATGAGTAGGGTTAGAGGTAGAGGACAGTATTACATGGTGAGGATGAGGAGGGTTAGAGGTAGTGGACAGTATTACATGGTGAGGATGAGTAGGGTTAGAGGTAGAGGACACTATTACATGGTGAGGATGAGGAGGGTTAGAGGTAGAGGACACTATTACATGGTGATGATAAGGAGGGTTGAGGTAGAGGACAGTATTACATGGTGAGGATGAGGAGGGTTAGAGGAGGACAGTATTACATGGTGAGGATGAGGAGGGTTAGAGGAGGACAGTATTACATGGTGAGGATGAGAAGGGTTAGAGGTATAGGACAGTATTACATGGTGAGGATGAGAAGGGTTAGAGGACAGTATTACATGGTGAATATGAGTAGGGTTAGAGGTAGAGGACAGTATTACATGGTGAGGATGAGGAGGGTTAGAGGTAGTGGACAGTATTACATGGTGAGGATGAGTAGGGTTAGAGGTAGAGGACACTATTACATGGTGAGGATGAGGAGGGTTAGAGGTAGAGGACACTATTACATGGTGATGATAAGGAGCGTTGAGGTAGAGGACAGTATTACATGGTGAGGATGAGGAGGGTTAGAGGAGGACAGTATTACATGGTGAGGATGAGAAGGGTTAGAGGACAGAATTACATGGTGAACTGTTCTACCTTATTATTATTCGACCATGCTGGTCATTTATGAACATTTGAACATCTTGGCCATGTTCTGTTATAATCTCTACCCGGCACAGCCAGAAGAGGACTGGCCACCCCACATAGCCTGGTTCCTCTCTAGGTTTCTTCCTAGGTTTTGGCCTTTCTAGGGAGTTTTTCCTAACCACCGTGCTTCTACACCTGCATTGCTTGCTGTTTGGGGTTTTAGGCTGGGTTTCTGTACAGCACTTTGAGATATCAGCTGATGTACGAAGGGCTATACATTTAAATACATTTGATTTGATTTGATTTGAATATGAGGAGGGTTAGAGGTAGAGGACAGTATTACATGGTGAATATGAGTAGGGTTAGAGGTAGAGGACAGTATTACATGGTGAGGATGAGGAGGGTTAGAGGTTGAGGACAGTATTACATGGTGAGGTAGAGGACAGTATTACATGGTGAGTATGGTTAGAGGTAGAGGATAGTACCCCCTTTAGCCCACCTGTCCTGTGTCCAATCCTCCAGGGAAGGTATTCAGGGCTGGAGAAGGTGCAGACGCTCACTCTGCGGCCGACGGCCTCCTTCAGTTTGCAGCTAAAGTCTTCTGTGGTGGACGAGGCTGCTGTTGCTGGCTTTGATACCCTGGACGTAAAACATTTGTACAGGAACCGGGTTAGGTTCTACAAATTAAGCATCTGCCAAGGGTTAGGGCCCTAGACATGAGACACTATACTAGTACTAAGACACTTCCTACACTTCCTACACTTCCTATATACTCCAGAATGTTATGAAGAGTGATCAGATGAATTGCAATTAATTGCAAAGTCACCTCCTAGTTTATTATTTAGACAAAGACACCTCCTTACCCAATAATTTATTAGGACCAAGACAACTCCTAACCCAATAGTTTTAGGACCAAGACACCTCCTAACCTAATAGTTTATTAGGGCCAAGACACCTCCAAACCCAATAGTTTATTAGGACCAAGACACCTCCAAACCCAATAGTTTATTAGGACCAAGACACCTCCTAACCCAATAGTTTATTAGGACCAAGACACCTCCTAACCCAATAGTTTATTCGGACCAAGACACCTTCTAACCGAATAGTTTATTGGGACTAAGACACCTCCTAACCCAATAGTTTATTAGGACCAAGACACTTCCTAACCCAATAGTTTATTAGGACCAAGACACCTCCTAACCCAATAGTTTATTCGGACCAAGACACCTCCTAACCCATTAGTTTATTAGGACCAAGACACCTCCTAACCCAATAGTTTAGGACTAAGACACCACTAACCCAATAGTTTAGGACCAAGACACCTCCTAACCCAATAGTTTATTAGGACCAAGACACCTTCTAACCGAATAGTTTATTGGGACTAAGACACCTCCTAACCCAATAGTTTATTAGGACCAAGACACTTCCTAACCCAATAGTTTATTAGGACCAAGACACCTCCTAACCCAATAGTTTATTCGGACCAAGACACCTCCTAACCCATTAGTTTATTAGGACCAAGACACCTCCTAACCCAATAGTTTAGGACTAAGACACCACTAACCCAATAGTTTAGGACCAAGACACCTCCTAGTTTATCATTTAGACAAAACACCTCCTTACCCAATAATTTATTAGGACCAAGACACCTCCGTACCCAATAGTTTATTAGGACCAAGACACCTCCTAACCCAATAGTTTATTCGGACCAAGACATCTCCTAACCCAATAGTTTATTAGGACCAAGACACCTCCTAACCCAATAGTTTATTCGGACCAAGACACCTCCTAACCCATTAGTTTATTAGGACCAAGACACCTCCTAACCCAATAGTTTATTCGGACCAAGACATCTCCTAACCCATTAGATTATTAGGACCAAGACACCTTCTAACTGAATAGTTTATTGGGACTAAGACAACTCCTAACCCAATAGTTTATTAGGACAGAGACACCTTCTAACCCAATAGTTTATTAGGACCAAGACACTTCCTAACCCAATAGTTTATTAGGACTAAGACACCTCCTAACCCAATAGTTTATTAGGACCAAGACACCTCCTAACCCAATAGTTTAGGACTAAGACACCACTAACCCAATAGTTTAGGACCAAGACACCTCCTAGTTTATCATTTAGACAAAACACCTCCTTACCCAATAGTTTTTAGGACCAAGACACCTCCTAACCCAATAGTTTATTTGGACCAAGACACCTCATAACCCAATAGTTTATTAGGACAGAGACACCTTCTAACCCAATAGTTTATTAGGACCAAGACACTTCCTAACCCAATAGTTTATTAGGACTAAGACACCTCCTAACACAATAGTTTATTAGGACCAAGACACCTCCTAACCCAATAGTTTAGGACTAAGACACCCCTAACCAAATAGTTTATTAGGACCAAGACACCTCCTAACCCAATAGTTTAGGACTAAGACACCTCCTAACCCAATAGTTTAGGACTAAGACACCTCCTAGTTTATTATTTAGACAAAACACCTCCTAACCCAATAGTTTTAGGACCAAGACACCTCCTAACCCAATAGTTTATTAGGACCAAGACACCACCTAGTTTATCATAGACAAAACACCTCCTTACCCAATAATTTATTAGGACCAAGACACCACCTAGTTTATCATTTAGACAAAACACCTCCTTACCCAATAGTTTTAGGACTAAGACACCTCCTAACCCAATAGTTTATTAGGACCAAGACACCTCCTAGTTTATTATTTAGACAAAGACACCTCCTTACCCAATAATTTATTAGGACCAAGACAACTCCTAACCCATTAGTTTATTAGGACCAAGACACCTTCTAACCGAATAGTTTATTGGGACTAAGACACCTCCTAACCCAATAGTTTATTAGGACAGAGACACCTTCTAACCCAATAGTTTATTAGGACCAAGACACCTCCAAACCCAATAGTTTATTAGGACCAAGACACCTCCTAACCCAATAGTTTATTAGGTCCAAGACACCTCCTAACCCAATAGTTTATTCGGACCAAGACACCTTCTAACCCAATAGTTTATTAGGACTAAGACACCTCCTAACCCAATAGTTTATTAGGACCAAGACACCACCTAACTCAATAGTTTAGGACTAAGACACCCCTAACCCAATAGTTTAGGACCAAGACACCTCCTAGTTTATCATTTAGACAAAACACCTCCTTACCCAATAGTTTTTAGGACCAAGACACCTCCTAACCAAATAGTTTATTTGGACCAAGACACCTCCTTACCCAATAGTTTATTAGGACAGAGACACCTTCTAACCCAATAGTTTATTAGGACCAATACACTTCCTAACCCAATAGTTTTTAGGACCAAGACACCTCCTAACCAAATAGTTTATTTGGACCAAGACACCTCCTAACCCAATAGTTTAGGACTAAGACACCCCTAACCCAATAGTTTAGGACCAATACACCTCCTAGTTTATCATTTAGACAAAACACCTCCTTACCCAATAGTTTTAGGACCAAGACACCACCTAACCCAATAGTTTATTTGGACCAAGACACCTCCTTACCCAATAATTTATTGGGACTAAGACACCTCCTAACCCAATAGTTTATTAGGACAGAGACACCTCCTAACCTAATAGTTTATTAGGGCCAAGACACCTCCAAACCCAATAGTTTATTAGGACCAAGACACCTCCTAACCCAATAGTTTATTAGGACCAAGACACCTCCGTACCCAATAGTTTATTAGGACCAAGACACCTCCTAACCCAATAGTTTATTAGGACCAAGACACCTCCTAACCCAATAGTTTATTAGGACCAAGACACCTCCTAACCCAATAGTTTATTAGGACCAAGACACCTTCTAACCCAATAGTTTATTAGGACTAAGACACCTCCTAACCCAATAGTTTATTATGACGAAGACACCTCCTAACCCAATAGTTTAGGACTAAGACACCTCCTAGTTTATTATTTAGACAAAACACCTCCTTACCCAATAATTTATTAGGACCAAGACACCACCTAGTTTATCATTTAGACAAAACACCTCCTTACCCAATAGTTTTAGGACCAAGACACCACCTAACCCAATAGTTTATTTGGACCAAGACACCTCCTTACCCAATAATTTATTGGGACTAAGACACCTCCTAACCCAATAGTTTATTAGGACCAAGACACCTCCTAGTTTATTATTTAGACAAAGACACCCCCTTTCCCAATAATTTATTAGGACCAAGACAACTCCTAACCCAATAGTTTTAGGACCAAGACACCTCCTAACCTAATAGTTTATTAGGGCCAAGACACCTTCTAACCCAATAGTTTAGGACTAAGACACCTCCTAACCTAATAGTTTATTAGGACAGAGACACCTTCTAACCCAATAGTTTATTAGGACTAAGACACCTCCTTACCCAATAATTTATTAGGACCAAGACACCTCCTTACCCAATAATTTATTGGAACAAAGACCCCTCCTTACCCAATAGTTTATTAGGGCCAAGACACCTCCTAACCCAATAGTTTATTAGGACCAAGACACCTCCTAACCCAATAGTTTATTAGGACCAAGACACCTCCTAACCCAATAGTTTAGGACTAAGACACCTCCTAACCCAATAGTTTAGGACTAAGACACCTCCTAGTTTATTATTTAGACAAAACACCTCCTAACCCAATAGTTTTAGGACCAAGACACCTCCTTGCCCAATAATTTATTGGGACTAAGACACCTCCTTACCCAATAATTTATTGGAACAAAGACCCCTCCTTACCCAATAATTTATTAGGGCCAAGACACCTCCTAACCCAATAGTTTATTAGGACCAAGACACCTCCTAACCCAATAGTTTAGGACTAAGACACCTCCTAACCCAATAGTTTAGGACTAAGACACCTCCTAACCCAATAGTTTATTAGGACCAAGACACCACCTAACTCAATAGTTTAGGACTAAGACACCCCTAACCCAATAGTTTAGGACCAAGACACCTCCTAGTTTATCATTTAGACAAAACACCTCCTTACCCAATAGTTTTTAGGACCAAGACACCTCCTAACCAAATAGTTTATTTGGACCAAGACACCTCCTTACCCAATAGTTTATTAGGACAGAGACACCTTCTAACCCAATAGTTTATTAGGACCAATACACTTCCTAACCCAATAGTTTTTAGGACCAAGACACCTCCTAACCAAATAGTTTATTTGGACCAAGACACCTCCTAACCCAATAGTTTAGGACTAAGACACCCCTAACCCAATAGTTTAGGACCAATACACCTCCTAGTTTATCATTTAGACAAAACACCTCCTTACCCAATAGTTTTAGGACCAAGACACCACCTAACCCAATAGTTTATTTGGACCAAGACACCTCCTTACCCAATAATTTATTGGGACTAAGACACCTCCTAACCCAATAGTTTATTAGGACCAAGACACCTCCAAACCCAATAGTTTATTAGGACCAAGACACCTCCTAACCCAATAGTTTATTAGGACCAAGACACCTCCGTACCCAATAGTTTATTAGGACCAAGACACCTCCTAACCCAATAGTTTATTAGGACCAAGACACCTCCTAACCCAATAGTTTATTAGGACCAAGACACCTCCTAACCCAATAGTTTATTAGGACTAAGACACCTCCTAACCCAATAGTTTATTAGGACCAAGACACCTCCTAACCCAATAGTTTATTAGGACCAAGACACCTCCTAACCCAATAGTTTATTAGGACCAAGACACCTCCTAACCCAATAGTTTATTAGGACCAAGACACCTTCTAACCCAATAGTTTATTAGGACTAAGACACCTCCTAACCCAATAGTTTATTATGACGAAGACACCTCCTAACCCAATAGTTTAGGACTAAGACACCTCCTAGTTTATTATTTAGACAAAACACCTCCTTACCCAATAATTTATTAGGACCAAGACACCACCTAGTTTATCATTTAGACAAAACACCTCCTTACCCAATAATTTATTAGGACCAAGACACCACCTAGTTTATCATTTAGACAAAACACCTCCTTACCCAATAGTTTTAGGACCAAGACACCACCTAACCCAATAGTTTATTTGGACCAAGACACCTCCTTACCCAATAATTTATTGGGACTAAGACACCTCCTAACCCAATAGTTTATTAGGACCAAGACACCTCCTAGTTTATTATTTAGACAAAGACACCCCCTTTCCCAATAATTTATTAGGACCAAGACAACTCCTAACCCAATAGTTTTAGGACCAAGACACCTCCTAACCTAATAGTTTATTAGGGCCAAGACACCTTCTAACCCAATAGTTTAGGACTAAGACACCTCCTAACCTAATAGTTTATTAGGACAGAGACACCTCCTAACCCATTAGTTTATTAGGACTAAGACACCTCCTTACCCAATAATTTATTAGGACCAAGACACCTCCTTACCCAATAATTTATTGGGACTAAGACACCTTCTAACCCAATAGTTTATTAGGACTAAGACACCTCCTTACCCAATAATTTATTAGGACCAAGACACCTCCTTACCCAATAATTTATTGGAACAAAGACCCCTCCTTACCCAATAGTTTATTAGGGCCAAGACACCTCCTAACCCAATAGTTTATTAGGACCAAGACACCTCCTAACCCAATAGTTTATTAGGACCAAGACACCTCCTAACCCAATAGTTTAGGACTAAGACACCTCCTAACCCAATAGTTTAGGACTAAGACACCTCCTAGTTTATTATTTAGACAAAACACCTCCTAACCCAATAGTTTTAGGACCAAGACACCTCCTTGCCCAATAATTTATTGGGACTAAGACACCTCCTTACCCAATAATTTATTAGGACCAAGACACCTCCTTACCCAATAATTTATTGGAACAAAGACCCCTCCTTACCCAATAATTTATTAGGGCCAAGACACCTCCTAACCCAATAGTTTATTAGGACCAAGACACCTCCTAACCCAATAGTTTAGGACTAAGACACCTCCTAACCCAATAGTTTAGGACTAAGACACCTCCTAACCCAATAGTTTAGGACTAAGACACCTCCTAACCCAATAGTTTAGGACTAAGACACCTCCTAGTTTATTATTTAGACAAAACACCTCCTAACCCAATAGTTTTAGGACCAAGACACCTAGTTTATCATTTAGACAAAACACCTAACCCAATAGTTTTAGGACCAAGACACCACCTAACCCAATAGTTTATTTGGACCAAGACACCTCCTTACCCAATAGTTTATTGGGACTAAGACACCTCCTTACCCAATAATTTATTGGGACTAAGACACCTCCTAACCCAATAGTTTATTGGGACTAAGACACCTCCTACTACTCTAAACCTATAGACACCTCCTACTCTAACCCAATAATTTTGTTCTAATTATGCCGTAGTTTGTTCCTCTTACCCAAAGTCAATGGTTTACTCGGACTAATTCTACCGTAATTTGTTGTGCAGAAACTCTTGCTCCACGTTGATGTCAGTGGTGGTCTTGTGTTTGGAGATGGGGGTCCTGCGAGCGTTGGGGAACTCAAAGTCCCAGTCACAGTTGACAGTCAGAGGCAGGACCAGGTCTGGCTTCCTGCAGGAGGCACAGCAGCATCGGGGGGCATGGCTCAGCAGACGACTCTTCTGGAGAATTTAACAGGTTCACAACAAATTTACTTCCAGATGCATGAAGGGGGGAAATGTAAAGTTTAGCTATGTACTATTTGGGGTTGATATACATTAAACATGTTGTGGAGCATGTACTGTGTTCCTTATGAGAATATATTACTAACCATAGTCAATAATATAAATATATTTATTATAAGATTCAGATCAATTTAACTAGTGTGTTAAGATGAGTTGAAATAGCTAAAACCTTCATTGATGGAACAACAAACCAACCTCCTGTAATGCCAGTGAATAAATCCAACATAATAAGTAAATAGTAACAAGAACGTTGGCTTGATAGCTGACTAAATAAAGGTTAGGGCTAAGCTAGTCAACTACTTGCCCTTGCATGCCCATCCAGGACTTTCTTGGAGTGGTTGTCCAAGACATTAAATGAGGCAAGAAGTCTGGTTGTCATCTTTAGACACTGAAATTACATCAGAAATACATTAGCAACATAGCTATATAACGTTATACTGTTCGTTGAGCTACTTCACTGCCAACAGTGGCAGCTAGTTGGACACATCTTTGAACTTAAAATACCTAGCTAACTACCGTTTATGACACTGGTAATAGCCTGCTAACAGGCTACACAGCCTTGACATTATAGTTCGTCTCCGTCAGCAAGCCAACTACCATCTTTCCAGCTCGCCAGACAAACTACTATTGACCGTTACCATAGCAACACACAAACAGGAGCCAATTGGGGAGACAGAAACTAGATGTGTAGTGGTAGAACAGCGCCCTCCTACGGTTCAGTATAAGTTTACAACGTTTCAATGCTATGGAACCCCGTTTGGGTCTTACGTGTAAAAAAATATATATATATATACTACTATGCTTTACAAAAAAATATAAACGCAGCATGTAGTGGTGGTCCCATTTTTCATGAGCTGAAATAAAATATCAAAGATATGTTCCATATGCATAAAAAGCTTATTTCTCTCTACATCCCTGGTCATGAGCATTTCATCTTTGCCAAGATTTAATTTTTTTTTATTTCACCTTTATTTAACCAGGTAGGCTAGTTGAGAACAAGTTCTCATTTGCAACTTCGACCTGGCCAAGATAAAGCATAGCAGTGTGAACAGACAACACAGAGTTACACATGGAGTAAACAATTACCAAGTCAATAACACAGTAGAAAAAAAGAGTCTATATACATTGTGTGCAAAAGGCATGAGGAGGTAGGCAAATAATTACAATTTTGCAGATTAACACTGGAGTGATAAATGATCAATGGTCATGTACAGGTAGAGATATTGGTGTGCAAAAAAGCAGAAACGTAAATAAATATAAACAGTATGGGGATGAGGTAGGTAAAATTGGGTGGGCTATTTACCGATAGACTATGTCCACCTGCAGCGATCGGTTAGCTGCTCAGATAGCAGATGTTTGAAGTTGGTGAGGGAGATAAAAGTCTCCAACTTCAGCGATTTTTGCAATTCGTTCCAGTCACAGGCAGCAGAGAACTGGAACGAAAGGCGTCCAAATGAGGTGTTGGCTTTAGGGATGATCAGTGAGATACACCTGCTGGAGCGCGTGCTACGGGTGGGTGTTGCCACCGTGACCAGTGAACTGAGATAAGGCGGAGCTTTACCTAGCATGGACTTGTAGATGACCTGGAGCCAGTGGGTCTGGCGACGAATATGTAGCGAGGGCCAGCCGACTTGAGCATATAGGTCGCAGTGGTGGGTGGTATAAGGTGCTTTAGTAACAAAAAGGATGGCACTGTGAAACTGCATCCAGTTTGCTGAGTAGTGTTGGAAGCTATTTTGTAGATGACATCGCCGAAGTCGAGCATCGGTAGGATAGTCAGTTTTACTATGGTAAGTTTGGCGGCGTGAGTGAGGGAGGCTTTGTTGCGGAATAGAAAGCCAACTCTAGATTTGATTTTAGATTGGAGATGTTTGACATGGTGTCTGGCTAGACTGTAAACTTTCCTTCCAGACTCAAGGTACTTATAGATGTCCACATATTCTAGGTCGGAACCATCCAGGGTGGTGATGCTAGTCGGGCGTGCGGGTGCAGGCAGCGAACGGTTGAAAAGCATGCATTTGGTTTTACTAGCGTTTAAGAGCAGTTGGAGGCCACGGAAGGAGTGCTGTATGGCATTGAAGCTCGTTTGGAGGTTAGATAGCACAGTGTCCAAGGACGGGCCGGAAGTATACAGGATGGTGTCGTCTGCGTAGAGGTGGGTCAGGGAATCGCCCGCAGCAAGAGCAACATCATTGATATATATACAGAGAAAAGAGTCGGCCTGAGAATTGAACCCTGTGGCACCCCCATAGAGACTGCCAGAGGACTGGACAACATGCCCTCCGATTTGACACACTGAACTCTGTCTGCAAAGTAGTTGGTGAACCAGGCAAGGCAGTCATCAGAAAAACCGAGGCTACTGAGTCTGCCGATAAGAATATGGTGATTGACAGAGTCGAATTCTTGGCAGGTCGATGAAGACGGCTGCACAGTACTTGTCTTTTATCGATGGCGGTTATGATATCGATTAGGACCTTGAGTGTGGCTGAGGTGCACCCGTGACCGGCTTGGAAACCAGATTGCACAGCGGAGAAGGTACAGTGGGATTCGAGATGGTCAGTGACCTGTTTGTTGACTTGGCTTTCGAAGATCTTCAATAGGCAGGGCAGGATGGATATACGTCTGTAACAGTTTGGGTCCAAGGTATCTCCCCCTTTGAAGAGGGGGATGACTGCGGCAGCTTTCCAATCCTTGGGGATCTCAGACAATATGAAAGAGAGGTTGCACAGGCTGGTAATAGGGGTTGCGACAATGGCGGCGGATAGTTTCAGAAATAGAGGGTCCAGATTGTCAAGCCCAGCTGATTTGTATGGGTCCAGGTTTTGCAGTTCTTTCAGAACATCTGCTATCTGGATTTGGGTAAAGGATAACCTGGAGATGCTTGGGCGAGTAGCTGCGGGGGGGCTGTTGGAGTAGCCAGGAGGAAGGCATGGCCAGCCGTTGAGAAATGCTTGTTGAAGTTTTCGATAATCATGGATTTATCGTGGTGACCGTGTTACCTAGCCTCAGTGCAGTGGGCAGCTGGGAGGAGGTGCTCTTGTTCTCCATGGACTTCACAGTGTCCCAGAACTTTTTGGAGTTAGAGCTACAGGATGCAAATCTCTGCCTGAAGAAGCTGGCTTTTGCTTTCCTGAATGACTGTGTGTATTGGTTCCTGACTTCCCTGAACAGTTGCATATCGTGGGGACTATTCGATGCTATTGCAGTCCGCCACAGGATGTTTTTGTCCTGGTCGAGGGCAGTCAGGTCTGGAGTGAACCAAGGGCGACATCTGTTCTTAGTTCTGCATTTTTTTTGAACGGAGCATGCTTTTCTAAAATGGTGAGGAAGTTACTTTTAAAGAATGACCAGGCATCCTCAACTGACGGGATGAGATAATTCATCCACCTGACAGGTATGGCATATGAATAATTTGAAAACAGCATGATCATTACACAGGTGCACCTTTTGCTGGGGATAATAAAAAGGTCTACAATGTGCAGTTGTCTCACACAACACAATGCCACAGATATGTAAAGAGTTGAGGGAGCATGCAATTGGCATGCTGACTGCAGGAATGTCCATCAGAGCTGTTGGCAGAGAATTGAATGTCAACTTCTCTACCATAAGCCTCCTCCAACATCATTTTAGAAATTTGGCCAGTACATCCAACCAGTCTCACAACCGCAGACCACGTAAACCACGCCATCTGATGACCTCCATATCCGGCTTCTTCAACTGCGGGATCGTCTGAGACCAGCCACCCAGACAGCTGATGAAACTGGAGTATTTCTGTCTGTAATATAAAGCCCCTCTGTGGGGGGGGGGGGGGGGGGGGGGAATCGTTCTGATTGGCTGGGCCTGGCTCCCAAGTGGGTGGACCTATGCCATCCCATGGCTGTGCCCATTCCCGGTCATGTGAAATTCATAGATTTGGGTCTAAAGAATTTATTTCAATTGACTGATTTCCTTATGAATTGTAATTCAGTAAAACCGTTCAAATTGTTGCATTTACAACTCACACCTACACACACTGGTGGAAAAAGTACCCGATTTTCATACTTGAGTTAATTTAAAAGTAAATGACTCAAGTAAAAGTCACCCAGTAAAATACTACTTGAGTAAAAGTCCAAATGTATTTAGCTTTAAATGTACTTCAGTATCAAAAGTAAAAAGTATAAATCATTTAACTTTTCTTATATTAAGCAAACCAGATGACACAATTCTATTGTTTATTTATGGATAGCCAGGGGCACAATTCAACAATCAGACATAATTTACAAATGAAGCATTTGTGTTTAGTGAGTCTGCCAGATCAGAGGCAGTAGGGATGACCAGGGATGTTCTCATGATAAGTGCTTGAATTAGACAATGTTCCTGTCCTGCTAAGCATTTAAAATGTAACGAGTACTTTTGGGTGTCTGGGGAAAATATAAAGAGTAAAAAAATACCTTATTTTCTTTAGGAAGTAAGTTGTCTAAGAAATAAATAGTAAAGTACAGATAACCCAAAAAAGACTTAAGTACTTTAAACCACTTGTGTATCAATCTGATTGTTATACACCTGAGCACAACTGTGGCTCCTTCCACCTTCAAAGAATAGGCAAGAGGACCAACCATGGAGAATAGTAAGACACTCCATTGTTTCTATGTACACTGCATATACAAAAGTATGTGGACACTCCTTCAAATTAGTGGATTTGGCTATTCCAGACACACCCGTTGCTAACAGATGTATGAAATCCAGGGCACAGCCATGCAATCTAAATAGAAAAACATTGGAAGTAGAATGGCCTAACTGAAAAGCTTAGTGACTTTCGACTTTCAACCGTCATAGGATGCCACCTTTCGAACAAGTCAGTTTAAAAAATCATCTGTCCTCAGTTACAACACTCACTACCAAGTTTCAAACTGCCTCTGGAAGCAACATCAGCACAATAAATGTTCGTTGGGAGCTTCCTGCAATGGGTTTCCATGGCCAAGCAGCCGCACACAAGACTAAGATCACCATACGCAATGCCAAAGGTCGGCTGGAGTGGTGTAAAGCTCACCAGCATTGGACTCTGGAGCAGCGGAAACACGTTCTCTGAAGTGGAGTCATGCTTATAATAATAATAATAATAATAATATCCCATTTAGCAGACGCTTTTGTCCAAAGCGACTTACAAGTCGGCTGGGGCCACTACTTTTGCATATGGGTGGCCCCAGTGGGAAACGAACCCACGACGCTTTGCATTGCAAGCGCCATGCTCTACCGACTGAGCCACACAGGACCATCCGGCAGTCCGACGGACGAATCTGGGTTTGGTGGATGCCAGGAGAACACTACCTGCCCCAATGCATAGTGCCAACTAATGTTTAGTGGAGGGGGAATAATGGTCTGGAGCTGTTTTCCGTGGTTCAGACTAGGCCCCTTAGTTCCAGTGAAGGGAAATCTTAAATCTTCAGCATACAATGACATTCTAGACTATTCTGTGCTCCCAACGTTGTGGAAACAGTTTGGGGAAGGCCCTTCCCTGTTTCAGCATGACAATGTTCCTGTGCACAAGGCAAGGTCCATACAGTAATGGTTTGTCGATATCGGTGTTGAAGAAATTGACTGGCCTGCACAGAGCCCTGACCTCAACCCCATCAAACACCTTTGGGAGGAATTGGAATGCCAACTGTGAGCCAGGTCTAATCGCCTTTCCTCACGAATGCTCTTGTGGCTGAATGGAAGCAAGTCCCTGCAGCAATGTTCCAACATCTAGTGGAAAGCCTTCCCAGAAGAGTGGATGCTGTTATTTCAGCAAAGGGGTGACCAACTCCATATTAATACCCATGATTTTGGAATAAAATGTTTGAGAAGGTGACCACATACTTTTGGTCATGTAGTGTATGTAACTACGTTATATTGTGTCTGTGCATGTTTTTCAGCATAAAGTACTCTGCAGCCACTCAGTGTGGACACCAGGTGAGGCAACACACAGATTCCTGTTGAACACTCTTCAACGACCTAGATTGACTTCATCACTACTAGCTGCTGCTTTGGCAGGAACTAATGGGGATCCATAATAAACCCCAGGAAGAGTAGCTGTTGCCTTGGCAGGAACTAATGGGGATCTATAATAAATACAAATACCTGAATCACACCTTTATTTGCCAAGGTAGAGTACATGATCAGTGAATATATTCAATGTACAGGCTACAACAGGCCTGGGCAATTATTTTCCATGGAGGGCCACAAGATCCAAGGTGGAGTACCAGTGAAGACGTGTTTTGTTTATGTCTCATGTACTTTTGTATTTTTTTTAAATTGTTTATAAAATATATATATATAAAACCAAATGCATGCTTTTCAACCGATCGCTGCCTGCACCCGCATGCCCGACGAGCATCACCACCCTGGATGGTTCCGACCTTGAATATGTGGACACCTATAAGTACCTAGGTGTCTGGCTAGACTAAACTCTCCTTCCAGACTCATATCAAACATCTCCAATTGAAAATCAAATCAAGAGTCGGCTTTCTATTCCGCAACAAAGCCTCCTTCACTCACGCCGCCAAACTTGCCCTAGTAAAACTGACTATCCTACCGATCCTCGACTTCGGCGATGTCATCTACAAAATTGCCTCCAACACTCTACTCAGCAAACTGGATGCAGTTTATCACAGTGCCATCCGTTTTGTCACTAAAGCACCTTATACCACCCACCACTGCGACTTGTATGCTCTAGTCGGCTGGCCCTCGCTACATATTCGTCGCCAGACCCACTGGCTCCAGGTCATCTACAAGTCCATGCTAGGTAAAGCTCCGCCTTATCTCAGTTCACTGGTCACGATGGCAACACCCATCCGTAGCACGCGCTCCAGCAGGTGTATCTCACTGATCATCCCTAAAGCCAACACCTCATTTGGCCGCCTTTCGTTCCAATACTCTGCTGCCTGTGACTGGAACGAATTGCAAAAATCCCTGAAGTTGGAGACTTTTATCTCCCTCACCAACTTCAAACATGTGCTATCTGAGCAGCTAACCGATCGCTGCAGCTGTACATAGTCTATTGGTAAATAGCCCACACATTTTCACCTACCTCATCCCCACTATTTTTATTTATTTACTTTTCTGCTCTTTTGCACACCAGTATCTCTACCTGTACATGACCATCTGATCATTTATCACTCCAGTGCTAATCTGCAAAATTGTAATTATTCGCCTACCTCCTCATGCCTTTTGCACACAATGTGTATAGACTCTTTTTTTCCCTTCTGTGTTATTGACTTGTTAATTGTTTACTCCATGTGTAACTCTGTGTTGTCTGTTCACACTGCTAAGCTTTATCTTGGCCAGGTCGCAGTTGCAAATGAGAACTTGTTCTCAACTAGCCTACCTGGTTAAATAAAGGTGAAATAAATATAAATATAAATATATATATATATAATACATTTCAATTTCATTTTCACTCTCTTTTCGATTTTTAATTTGATTATACCTTCCGGTAACCTGCCTCACCCAATGTGATTCGGAATCGCTATTATTTTTTATTTTAGAACACATTCAAGAACCTCCAGAAGCTAACCAGCTAATTAGCTATTCAGTCATTGTTAGCCACTGCTAGCAGCTTTTACCTTCTGCACAGATACCAGCCCTGTTCTTAGCCTGGATAATACTTGCCAGTCTACCAGTATCGGACTGTCTCTCCACAACAACGCCGGATTCCTGCCGTAATCCCTGGACCACTACTTCTGATCTTCACAGCTAGCTTGCAGCTAGCGAGCTCACCGTGGCACCCTGTACCGAAGCTATCCCTGAGGCCCACCTCCCGGCCTACTCAGCTGTTCAGCCGAACCCCACTCATACACGACTAGAGCCCAATACTCCACCGGATCCTTGCTGTAAACTCTGGACCTTAGCACCGGATCACCGCTGCTACCGATTGGCTATAGTGGCCAGGCGCATCTCCCGGCCAGCAAACTAAATTCTACAATACCTCTTTCGCCATCTGGCTTGGATTCTGTCGACACGGCGCCTCGCCGCACCACCACAACTGTTCTGCCGACGAATACTCCATCCGCTGTGCCTTCAACCGGCCTCCGTCGGAGGGCTACTAACTTTAAACGCCTTGTCGCCTGCTAACGTAGTGGTGGGTTCCCTGTTCCATCTACTGCTGCCCCTTGGACACTATGATCACTTGGCTACATAGCTGATGCCTGCTAGACTGTCCATTAATCACGGTACTCCATTATGTTTATTTATTTTTTTATCTGTCGGCCCCAGCCGCGAACTCAGGCTCTGTGTGTAGTTAATCCGACCCTCTCTGCCTAGTCATCACCATTTTACCTGTTGTTGTTGTGTTAGCTGATTAGCTGTTGTTGTCTCACCTGTTGTTTTAGCTAGCTCTCCCAATCAACACCTGCGATTACTTTATGCCTCGCTGTATGTCTCTCTCAAATGTCAATATGCCTTGTAAACTAAAACAATGATAACTAACCTGAACAACAGTATACAATGGAGCCCCTAGTTCTACTCTTCATACCTCCAATACCTCCTTTGTCCCACCTCCCACACACCTCACCCATTACAACCAGCATGTCCAGAATTACAACCTCTCTTATCATCACCCAGTGCCTGGGCTTACCTCCGCTGTACCCGCACCCCACCATACCCGTCTGCGCATTATGCCCTGAATATATTCTACCATGCCCAGAAATCTGCTCCTTTTATTCTTTGTCCCCAACGCTCTAGGCGACCAGTTTTGATAGCCTTTAGCCGCAAACTCATACTACTCCTCCTCTGTTCCGTGGGTGATGTGGAGGTAAACCCAGGCCCTGCATGTCCCCAGGCACCCTCATTTGTTGACTTCTGTGATCGAAAAAGCCTTGGTTTCATGCATGTCAACATCAGGAGCCTCCTCCCGAAGTTTGTTTTACTCACTGCTTTAGCACACTCTGCCAACTCTGATGTCCTTGCCGTGTCTGAATCCTGGCTTAGGAAGGCCACCAAAAATTCTGAGATTTCCATACCCAACTATAACATTTTCTGTCAAGATAGAACTGCCAGAGGGGGAGGAGTTGCAGTCCACTGCAGAGATAGCCTGCAAAGTAATGTCATACTTTCCAGGTCCATACCCAAACAGTTCGAACTACTAATTTTAGAAATTACTCTCTCCAGAAATAAGTCTCTCACTGTTGCCGCCTGCTACCGACCCCCCTCAGCTCCCAGCTGTGCCCTGGACACAATTTGTGAATTGATCACCCCCCATCTAGCTTCAGAGTTTGTTCTGTTAGGTGACCTAAACTGGGATATGCTTAACACCCCAGCAGTCCTACAATCTAAGCTAGATGCCCTCAATCTCACACAAATCATCAAGGAACCCACCAGGTACAACCCTAAATCTGTAAACAAGGGCACCCTCAGATGTTATCCTGACCAACTGGCCCTCCAAATACACCTCCGCTGTCTTCAACCAGGATCTCAGCGATCACTGCCTCGTTGCCTGTATCCGCTATGCGTCCGCAGGCAAATGACCACCCCTCACCTCTGTCAAACGCTCCCTAAAAAACTTCTGCGAGCAGGCCTTTCTAATCGACCTGGCCCGGGTATCCTGGAAGGATATTGACCTCATCCCGTCAGTTGAGGATGCCTGGTCATTCTTTAAAAGTAATTTCCTCACCATCTTAGATAAGCATGCTCCGTTCAAAAAATGCAGAACTAAGAACAGATATAGCCCTTGGTTCACTCCAGACCTGACTGCCCTCGACCAGCACAAAAACATCCTGTGGCGGACTGCAATAGCATCGAATAGTCCCCACGATATGCAACTGTTCAGGGAAGTCAGGAACCAATACATGCAGTCAGTCAGGAAAGCAAAGGCCAGGTTTTTCAAGCAGAAATTTGCATCCTGTAGCTCTAACTCCAAAACGTTCTGGGACACTAAAGTCCATGGAGAACAAGAGCACCTCCTCCCAGCTGCCCACTGCATTGAGGCTAGGTAACACGGTCACCACCGATAAATCCATGATAATCGAAAACTTCAACTAGCATTTCTCAACGGCTGGCCATGCCTTCCTCCTGGCTACTCCAACCTCGGCCAACAGCTCCCCCCCCCCCCGCCCGCAGCTACTCGCCCAAGCCTCACCAGCTTCTCCTTTACCCAAATCCAGATAGCAGATGTTCTGAAAGAGCAGCAAAACCTGGACCCGTACAAATCAGCTGGTCTTGAAAATCTGGACCCTCTATTTCTGAAACTATCCGCCGCCATTGTCGCAACCCCTATTACCAGCCTGTTCAACCTATCTTTCATATCGTCAGGGATCCCCGAGGATTGGACGGCTGCCGCAGTCATCCCCCTCTTCAAAGGGGGAGACACCCTGGACCCAAACTGTTACAGACCTATATCTATCCTGCCCTGCCTATCTAAGGTCTTCGAAAGCCAAGTCAACAAACAGATCACTGACCATCTCGAATCCCACCGTACCTTCTCCGCTGTGCAATCTGGTTTCCGAGCAGGTCACGGGTGCACCTCAGCCACGGTCAAGGTACCAAACGATATCATAACCGCCATCGATAAAAGACAATACTGTGCAGCCGTCTTCATCGACCTGGCCAAAGCTTTCGACTCTGTCAATCACCATATTCTTATCGGCAGACTAAGTAGCCTCGGTTTTTCTAATGACTGCCTTGCCTGGTTCACCAACTACTTTGCAGACAGAGTTCAGTGTGTCAAATCGGAGGGCATGTTGTCCAGTCCTCTGGCAGTCTCTATGGGGGTGCCACAGGGTTCAATTCTCAGACCGACTCTTTTCTCTGTATATATCAATGATGTTGCTCTTGCTGCGGGCGATTCCCTGATCCACCTCTACACAGACGACAACATTCTGTATACTTCTGGCCCTTCCTTGGGTACTGTGCTATCTAACCTCCAAACGAGCATCAATGACATACAACATTCCTTCCGTGGCCTCCAACTGCTCTTAAAACACTAGAAAAACCAAATGCATGCTTTTCAACCGTTCGCTGCCTGCACCCGCACGCCCGACTAGAATCACCACCCTGGATGTTTCCGACCTAGAATATGTGGACATCTATAAGTACCTAGGGGTCTGGCAAGACTGTAAACTCTCCTTCCAGACTCATATCAAACATCTCCAATCTAAAATCAAATCTAGAGTCGGCTTTCTATTCCGCAACAAAGCCTCCTTCACTCATGCCGCCAAACTTACCCTAGTAAAACTGACTATCCTACCGATCCTCGACGTCATCTACAAAATAGCTTCCAACACTCTACTCAGCAAACTGGATGCAGTTTATCACAGTGCCATCCGTTTTGTCACTAAAGCACCTTATACCACCCACCACTGAGACTTGTATGCTCTCGTCGGCTGGCCCTCGCTACATATTCATCGCCAGACCCACTGGTTCCAGGTCATCTACAAGTCCATGCTAGGTAAAGCTCCGCCTTATCTCAGTTCACTGGTCACGATAGCAACACCCACCCGTAGCACGCACTCCAGCAGGTGTATCTCACAGATCATCCCTAAAGCCAACACCTCATTTGGCCGCCTTTTGTTCCAGTTCTCTGCTGCCTGTGACTGGAATGAATTGCAAAAATCGCTGAAGTTGGAGACTTATCTCCCTCACCAACTTCAAACATCTGCTATCTGAGCAGCTAACCGATCGCTGCAGCTGTACATAGTCTTATCGGTAAATAGCCCACCCAATTTTACCTACCTCATCCCCATACTGTTTTTATTTACTTTTCTGCTCTTTTGCACACCAATATCTCTACCTGTACATGACCATCTGATCATTTATCACTCCAGTGTTAATCTGCAAAATTGTAATTATTTGCCTACCTCCTCATGCCTTTTGCACACAATGTATATAGACTCTTTTTTTCCCTTCTGTGTTATTGACTTGTTTATTGTTTACTCCATGTGTAACTCTGTGTTGTCTGTTCACACTGCTATGCTTTATCTTGGCCAGGTCGCAGTTGCAAATGAGAACTTGTTCTCAACTAGCCTACCTGGTTAAATAAAGGTGAAAAAAAAATATATATATATATATATATATATATATATATATATATATATATAAAAAAGCAGTGTGAGGGAAGTCTCTGATGGGCGTTAACTAGAGCAGTGAAGTCAGGTATAGTTTCTGACGTCGCTAAGCTCAGGATTGCTGAGAGGTGAGTCAGTAAGAAATGATCTGTGCCTTAACTTGTTATATTTCAACACTAAACATGTCTGTTCACATACATAGGTTGACCCAAACAGTACAAACATCTTCTGAGCATGACTCCTAATCTTTGGAAAGCTTTGTTCATCGAGAGATGCATAGAACCTCGTCAGTGACATTGTTTTGAATAGTTCTCAAAACAGTGCATCAGACTGAAGATCGGTAAGCTCAAATTGTAGGTCAGGATGAGCGTTATCCACATTGAAGGTGAAAGGAGAGGATACAAACAGCATGTCATTTTCCAACACTTTGAAATCCTCAAAACAACGAGAAAACTCACCATTCAAAGCACGCAGCAGTGATGTACAGTTGACATCGGAGTCATTAAAACTCATTTTTCAACCACTGCACAAATTTCTTGTAAACAAACTAGAGTTTTGGCAAGTCAGTTAGGACATCTACTTTGTGCATGTCACAAGTAATTTTTCCAACAATTATTTACAGACAGATTATTCCACTTACAATATCACAATTCCAGTGGGTCAGAGGTTTACATACACTGAGTTGACTGTGCCTTTAAATTCCAGATGATTATGTCATGGCTTTAGAAACTTTTGAAAGGCTTCAGCCAACAAGTGCTCCACATATGTGGGAACTCCTTCAAGACTTCTGGAAAAGCATTCCAGGTGAAGCCAGGAGTGTGCAAAGCTTTCATCAAGGCAAAGTGTGGCTACTTTGAAGAAACTCAAATCTAAAATATATTTTGATCTGTTTAACATGGTAACTAGTCTGGCTCTAATTCAGGTTAATTGTTTTATTTTTAATGTAAGCCATTGCGGGATAGGCCAGTGGCGGCTTCCCACACACGCAATTATTTTGCAGTCTGGACACGGAGGGGTGAACATCTCCTGCTGACTGAAGCTGGGAGGGACTGCTGTGGTATTGTGTAGAATGCAAACCCATACATCTCAACACAGCCAGCATGCTTCCTCCAATCAGTCTACATTAGAGGGAGCATCAAGGAGTTTGCTGGCTACAGCACCACTATACCAAGCCCTGTCCCTTCTGCCACAAGTGTTCATCTGCCCAAACATATTTGTGCAGGCATGGATGTGCCTAAGGGCCAAAAGTATGTGTGTGTATATATATATATATATTACACACACACACACACACACACACACACTATGGTCGTTCTCATTCACACAAACAGACCCTCACAATGACTAGCTAACGTGTACTTTACCCATTTCATTACATCTTTATATATTGCAAATAAAATGTAAAAACAATCACAACTAATATTTTATATTAATTTCAAACAACGGCATTAGCAACAGAGCAACTTACCAGTCCAAAACAATGTCCTCTCCATTCAAAAAATATGCCTCAGTTTCAGTCTTCAAAAAAGCAGATCTCACTTTCACGATGAATTTCCTCTAAAATTGTTTCTACATTCATATATCTAGTCTTAGAATTAGCGTTCCTTGACGTATTCGCCATGATGTTGGATAAATAAACAGCTGAAAATGCAAGTCACCGAAATACTGTGTGCGTAATAAGCTTTGCTCCTTCGCGGTAGAATTGGCAATGGCGAAAGAACGGTCCTTACGCCAGCATTCAATGGAAAGGTTTGTCTTACAACAAAGAATCATGGGATTTTGTCATTTACCTATGCTCATTGGCTATCTACCCAGCTAGATTTCAAGACGATCAGTGGTCGGTCATTGGGTTAAAAGACAGTCAACGAGACAGTGGTCATATAATTGGTGCACAATGGGCTCATCACTTGTCTTCCATATTGGTTTTTCCGGGTCAATACGTCCCGCAAAATGACCCATCACGTTTGGTTGTGTTACAAACAAACAGTTGATTGCAAGGAAACCAAACATGACTGGATAAAGTCAGGGAAAGTCTATTTTACGTTGGATGTTACGTCGAAAATTGAATGACTCGAAATTCAACAAGATAAGCGTTCAAAAAATGTTTTGTGTTAGGCTATAAAAAATGGATTTAACCGAACAAAATACCATTCATTGTGTAACAATGAGCCTTGGGATTGCAACCAGAGCAAGATCTTCAAAGGTAAACGATTTATTTCAATGCAATCTGTGATTTCGTTACGCAAGTGCTGGCTGAATAAGTAGTTTGATATGGGGGTCTGTGCTCAGATAATCGCAGCGTATTCTTTCGCAATAAATACTTTTTTAAAATCTGACAACGCAGTTGGATTAGCAAGATTCTAGGCTTTCGAACCATGTGAGACACTTGTAGTTTCATGAATGTCCCTTCTGCTCCCATTTATGTAGCGATCACCTATGTTGTCAAATGTAAGCCCGCTAACAGGTTCGGTGTGCAGAGAGGTTAAATCAAATCAAATTTATTTATAAAGCCCTTCATACCTCAGCTGATATCTCAAACTGCTGTACAGAAACCCAGCCTAAAACCCCAAACAGCAAGCAATGCAGGTGTAGAAGCACGGTGGCTAGGAAAAACTCCCTAGAAAGGCCTAAACCTAGGAAGAAACCTAGAGAGGAACCAGGCTATGTGGGGTGGCCAGTCCTCTTCTGGCTGTGCCGGGTGGAGATTATAACAGAACATGGCCAAGATGTTCAAATGTCCATAAATGACCAGCATGGTCAAAAAAGAATAATCACAGTAGTTGTCGAGGGTGCAGCAAGTCAGCACCTCAGGAGTAAATGTCAATTGGCTTTTCATAGCCGATCATTAAGAGTATCTCTACCACTCCTGCTGTCTCTGGAGAGTTGAAAACAGCAGGTCTGGGACAGGTAGTACATCCAGTGAACAGGTCAGGATTCCATAGCCGCAGGCAGAACAGTTGAAACTGGAGCAGCAGCACAGCCAGGTGGACTGGGGACAGCAAGGAGTCATCATGCCAGGTAGTCCTGAGGCATGGTCCTTGGGCTCAGGTCCTCCCGAGAGAGAATTAGAGAGAGCATACTTACATTCACACAGGACACCGGATAAGACAGGAGAAGTACTCCAGATATAGCAAACTGACCCTAGCCCCCCGACACAAACTACTGCAGCATAAATACTGGAGGCTGAGACGGGAGGGGTCAGGAGACACTGTGGCCCCATCCAATGATACCCCCGGACAGGGCCAACCAGGAAGGATATAACCCCACCCACTTTGCCAAAGCACAGCCCCCACACCACTAGAGGGATATTTTCAACCACCAACTTACCATCCTGAGAAAAGACCGAGTATAGCCCACAAAGATCTCCGCCACGGCGCAACCCAAGTGGGCCAGGCAGAGACAGCAAGGGCGGTTCGTTGCTCCAGAGCCTTTCCGTTCACCTTCACAGTCCTGGGCCAGACTAGACTCACTCATAGGACCCACTGAAGAGATGAGGCTTCAGTAAAGACTTAAAGGTTGAGACCGAGTCTGCGTCTCTCACATGGGTAGGCAGACCATTCCATAAAAATTGAGCTCTATAGGAGAAAGCCCTGCCTCCAGCTGTTTGCTTAGAAATTCTAGGGGCAATTAGGAGGCCTGCGTCTTGTGACCGTAGCGTACGTGTGGGTATGTACGGCAGGACCGAATCAAAAAGATAGGTAGGAGCAAGCCCATGTAATACTTTGTAGGTTAGCAGTAAAACCTTGAAATCAGCCCTTGCCTTAACAGAAAGCCAGTGTAGGGAGGGAGGCTAGCACCGGAGTAATATGATTCTAGCAGCCGTATTTAGCGCTAACTGAAGTTTATTTAATGCTTTATCCAGGTAGCCGGAAAGTAGAGCATTGCAGTAGTCTAACCCAGAACAAAAGCATGGATTAATTTTTCTGCATAATTTTTGGACAGAAAGTTTGATTTTTTCAATGTTACGTAGATGGAAAAAGGCTGTCCTTGAAACAGTCTTGATATGTTTGTCAAAAGGGAGATCAGGGTCCAGAGTAACGCCGAGGTCCTTCACAGTTTTATTTGAGATGACTGTACAACCATCAATATTAATTGTCAGATTCAACAGAAGATCTCTTTGTTTCTTGGGACCTAGAACAAGCGTCTCTGTTTTGTCCGAGTTTGAAAGTATAACATTTGCAGCCATCCACTTCCTTATGTCTGAAACACAGGCTTCTAGTGAGGGCAATTTTGGGGCTTCACCATGTTTCATTGAAATGTACAGCTGTGTGTCATCCGCATAGCAGTGAAAGTTAACATTATGTTTTCGCTTGACATCCCCAATATATAATGAAATCAATAGTGGTCCTAAAACGGAACCTTGAGGAACACCAAAATTTACAGCTGATTTGTCAGAGGACAAACCATTCACAGAGACAAACTGATATCAGGCCAGAACTTGTCCGTGTAGACTAATTTGGGTTTCCAATCTCTCCAAAATAATGTGGTGATCGATGGTATCAAAAGCAGCACTAAGGTATCGGAGCACGAGGACAGATGCAGAGCCTCGGTCTGATGCCATTAAAAGGTCATTTACCACCGTCACAAGTGCAGTCTCAGTGCTATGATTGGGTCTAAAACCAGACTGAAGCATTTCGTATATATTGTTTGTCTTCAGGAAGGCAGTGAGTTGCTGCGCATCAGCTTTTTCTAAAAAATTTGAGAGGAATGGAAGATTCGATGTAGGCCGATAGTTTTTTATATTTTCTGGGACAAGGTTTGTCTTTTTCAAGAGAGGCTTTATTACTGCCACTTGTAGTGAGTTTGGTACACATCCGGTGGATAGAGAGCCGTTTATTATGTTCAACATAGGAGGGCCAAGCACAGCAAGCAGCTCTTTCAGTAGTTTAGTTGGAATAGGGTCCAGTATGCAGCTTGAAGGTTTAAAGGCCATGATTATTTTCATCATTATGTCAAGTGATATAGTACTAAAACATTTGAGTGTCTCTCTTGATCCTAGGTCCTGGCAGAGTTGTGCAGACTCAGGACAACTGAGCTTTGAAGGAATACGCAGATGTAAAGAGTCCGTAATTTGCTTTCTAATGATCATGATCTTTTCCTCAAAGAAGTTCATTAATTTATTACTGCTGAAGTGAAAGCCATCCTCATTTGGGGAATGCTGCTTTTTAGTTAGCTTTGCGACAGTATCAATACATTTCAGGTTGTTCTTTATTTTCCTCAATTAAGTTGGAAAAATAGGATGATCGCGCAGCAGTGAGGGCTCTTTGATACTGCACAGTACTGTCTTTCCAAGCTAGTCGGAAGACTTCCAGTGTGGTGTGGCGCCAATTCCGTTCCAATTTTCTGGAAGCTTGCTTCAGAGCTCGGGTATTTTCTGTATACCATGGAGCTAGTTTCTTATGACAAATGTTTTTAGTTTTTAGGGGTGCAACTGCATCTAGGATATTGCTCAAGGTTAAACTGAGTTCCTCAGTTAGGTGGCGAACTGATTTTTGTCCTCTGACGTCCTTGGGTAGGCAGAGGGAGTCTGGAAGGGCATCAAGGAATCTGTGTGTTGTCTGGGAATTTATAGCATGATGTTAGATGCTCCTTGGTTGGGGTCTGAGCAGATTATTTGTTGCAATTGCAAACGTAATAAAATGGTGGTCCGATAGTTTTTCCTCATAATCCTGGACTAAGAATCACAACATTTATTCCTTGGCACAAAACTAGGTCCAGAGTATGACTGTGACAGTGAGTAGGTCCAGAGACATGTTGGACAAAACCCACCGAGTCGATGATGGCTCTGATAGCCTTTTGGAGTGGGTCTGTGGACTTTTCCATGTGAATATTAAAGTCACCAAAAATTAGAATATTATCTGCTATGACTACAAGGTCCGCTAGGAATTCAGTGAACTCAATGAGGAACGCTGTATATACCCCATAAGGCCTGTAAACAGTAGCTATAAAAAGTGATTGAGTAGGCTGCATAGATTTCATGACTAGAAGCTCAAAAGACGAAAACATCTTTTTTTGTTTTTTTGTAAATTGAAATTGAAACACCTCCGCCTTTGCAAGATGCACGGGGGATATGGTCACTAGTGTAACCAGTGAAAACCAAACCAAATTAAGAAAACTAAACAAAAAAATGTAATCTAAAATAAAAAACTAAGTAGCTCCGCCAGTGTCTCTTTTGGGTCACTTTTGCCGGTCTCAAGCCCGGATAAAGGAGGATTGGAATTGTGACAAAAAAAACAACAAGAATTGACAGAAGAAAGTTAATTTGTAGTTCTAAACATATTTAGGATGTTTTCTTCTTCACTTTTTGTCTCTCCCACGACGTTATTCCGCTCTCCTAAAGTGTCCATCACAATTACATGCACATGACCAATTATGCAAATTTGGTGATGACGCCATTTAGCGACTTCTAGCGACTTTTAGGACAGCAAATAGCTACTTTCCTTACTGAGGAGTTGTAAACACTGCGAATGTTGCGCCTCTTGTTGAGATCAGAGGTGTCTTCATAGTACTTCGCCTGGTTGGAAAGATAAAAGAAAATCTCAGGGGGATGCCATTGAAGTGCAAGCTACATACAAACAGAAAGCTACAATAACAGTTAGCTAGCTAGCTAGCTAGCTATCAGGCTGAGTACATTAGCTAGCTAAATAAGTACAGTAGCTAGCAACGTCAAATCTAAAAACAGCTGAAATGATTTATTCCTATTGAACAATATTTTCTTATATAAAGACAAATATATGGTAAAGAAAGTGTTCCCTTTCCAGTCCTCTGAAGCAGCAGGTAGTCAGCAGGTTGTCAGTCAAAAACACCATCTTGAAGAGCAATTCTGAGGTAATCATTCAGTGCATACTGAGCGAGCGCTACTGATGTGAAATAGAACTAGAACTGCCCGCGTCCTGTGTCCTACGTGACCGCTACGAGGTATAATTGAGCTAAGCAACCAGTATAACAAGGGACGCTTTGGTTCATTACGTAGGCCAGTCAGAATTTTACAAATTCTAGTAAAATGGAGGAAAACTCACCTCCCTGCGGACCTGGCATCCTTTCACTCCCTCCTCTCTAACATTTTCCTCCTCTGTCTCTGCTGCTAAAGCCACTTTCTACCACTCTAAATTCCAAGCATCTGCCTCTAACCCTAGGAAGCTCTTTGCCACCTTCTCCTCCCTCCTGAATCCTCCTCCCCCTCCCCCCCCTCCTCCCTCTCTGCAGATGACTTCGTCAACCATTTTGAAAAGAAGGTCGACGACATCCGATCCTTGTTTGCTAAGTCAAACGACACCGCTGGTTCTGCTCACACTGCCCTACCCTGTGCTCTGACCTCTTTCTCCCCTCTCTCCAGATGAAATCTCGCTTCTTGTGACGGCCGGCCGCCCAACAACCTGCCCGCTTGACCCTATCCCCTCCTCTCTTCTCCAGACCATTTCCGGAGACCTTCTCCCTTACCTCACCTCGCTCATCAACTCATCCCTGACCGCTGGCTACGTCCCTTCCGTCTTCAAGAGAGCGAGAGTTGCACCCCTTCTGAAAAAACCTACACTCGATCCCTCCGATGTCAACAACTACAGACCAGTATCCCTTCTTTCTTTTCTCTCCAAAACTCTTGAACGTGCCGTCCTTGGCCAGCTCTCCCGCTATCTCTCTCAGAATGACCTTCTTGATCCAAATCAGTCAGGTTTCAAGACTAGTCATTCAACTGAGACTGCTCTTCTCTGTATCACGGAGGCGCTCCGCACTGCTAAAGCTAACTCTCTCTCCTCTGCTCTCATCCTTCTAGACCTATCGGCTGCCTTCGATACTGTGAACCATCAGATCCTCCTCTCCACCCTCTCCGAGTTGGGCATCTCCGGCGCGGCCCACGCTTGGATTGCGTCCTACCTGACAGGTCGCTCCTACCAGGTGGCGTGGCGAGAATCTGTCTCCTCACCACGCGCTCTCACCACTGGTGTCCCCCAGGGCTCTGTTCTAGGCCCTCTCCTATTCTCGCTATACACCAAGTCACTTGGCTCTGTCATAACCTCACATGGTCTCTCCTATCATTGCTATGCAGACGACACACAATTAATCTTCTCCTTTCCCCCTTCTGATGACCAGGTGGCGAATCGCATCTCTGCATGTCTGGCAGACATATCAGTGTGGATGACGGATCACCACCTCAAGCTGAACCTCGGCAAGACGGAGCTGCTCTTCCTCCCGGGGAAGGACTGCCCGTTCCATGATCTCGCCATCACGGTTGACAACTCCATTGTGTCCTCCTCCCAGAGCGCTAAGAACCTTGGCGTGATCCTGGACAACACCCTGTCGTTCTCAACTAACATCAAGGCGGTGGCCCGTTCCTGTAGGTTCATGCTCTACAACATCCGCAGATTACGACCCTGCCTCACACAGGAAGCGGCGCAGGTCCTAATCCAGGCACTTGTCATCTCCCGTCTGGATTACTGCAACTCGCTGTTGCCTGGGCTCCCTGCCTGTGCCATTAAACCCCTACAACTCATCCAGAACGCCGCAGCCTGTCTGGTGTTCAACCTTCCCAAGTTCTCTCACGTCACCCCGCTCCTCCGCTCTCTCCACTGGCTTCCAGTTGAAGCTCGCATCCGCTACAAGACCATGGTGCTTGCCTACGGAGCTGTGAGGGGAACGGCACCGCAGTACCTCCAGGCTCTGATCAGGCCCTACACCCAAACAAGGGCACTGCGTTCATCCACCTCTGGCCTGCTCACCTCCCTACCACTGAGGAAGTACAGTTCCCGCTCAGCCCAGTCAAAACTGTTCGCTGCTCTGGCCCCCAATGGTGGAACAAACTCCCTCACGACGCCAGGACAGCGGAGTCAATCACCACCTTCCGGAGACACCTGAAACCCCACCTCTTTAAGGAATACCTAGGATAGGATAAAGTAATCCTTCTCACCCCCCCTTAAATGATTTAGATGCACTATTGTAAAGTGGCTGTTCCACTGGATGTCATAAGGTGAATTCACCAATTTGTAAGTCGCTCTGGATAAGAGCGTCTGCCAAATGACTTAAATGTAAATGTAAAATAGCCCTAGCAACCGAAGCGAGAACTCATCGAATCCAATTGTGATGCAGGTGGACACTTTTTGGCAGGTGGATACTATTTGTCATTACAAGTCCCACAAAACTATATTTTCCAGAATTTATTTTTCCTGGTTGTTGTTTCTGTTTCACAGTTTATTTCAATATTAGTTATTCGTAGAGGAACAACAAACATTGATGTTTTGAGAACATGTCAATGCTTAAAATCACATCAGAAGACACATTTTGATGTCTGGAAAAAACAAACAAATCAAATGTTTTTGTGTAATTCCCCTTTAATTGCGACATTTACAGAGAAATGTGTTTGTCTAGACATGTTTGTCAGGCCTTCTGCTGCTTCATATGTTATGGCAGAGTTTGCAAAACAATGACCCCCCAATTGATCCAAATAATCATGATATCTTTGTCAGATAAGCCTACTTCACAGTTAACATTTAATTAAGAACGTTTTTGGGCAAAGTCTACCCACAAGGCCATTACTATTACTAGCATCTCTAATAGGCTACATATTGAGTGATCCACAAATGCGCTCACCAAACAGACAGAGGCAATTTTGCTGGACATGATTTGGCAGATTGCTATTGTGCTAGGTTTGGCTTTTCAAGCTGATAGTGGCTTACCAGGGCTGGGATAATATCAATGTGGCTTTGATTGGTTAGTAGCTGGGAGATTTTTGCTTATGACAGTTTGTGAAGGATTATATTTAAAAAGTGCATGTTCTTTCAGAATTGCATGGCGAGGTCATAGGTGGGCTGGTAGCTACTTGTACCTGTTGGAGACCATGGCTCCGGACCATACACAATAACAAGAGGACACAAGCTGCTTTCCATTTGGGATATCTATAAAACAGAAAATACACTTTTATTTTAGGTGTGACTTTATAAACAAGCATGACTTACAGCATCTTTTTCAAGTAATTTGAGCTGCTTTAAAATAATTTAACAAGAACACTATGTTCTTGTGTTGCTTTATGGCACAATGAGTCCTTAACTTCAACTCACCAGCAACTGAAGAATGGTTTACAATACCCAGAACAGAATGCTACAAAAGTTTATTAACTAAGACGCCCTGAGAGATCTCAAAGTAAAGGCAGGTTCTGCTGTATTATGTTGAGGGCGTTTCAACTAAAAGATATATAAAGCATTAAAAAGGCAGTATGAAATATATTGTCCCTCACTCACCCATAATCTTTACATTTCTACTTATATATAAATTTCATTAAAATATTTATTTTCTACAAAAATGTACATTCTTGTGTCTGATATTTATGGTTAAACCCATAAATATGTTTTAACAAATGGTCCAACTGACAACATGACTTCCTGCAGGGACCAATAGCAGGTGAGGATATCTCCGACTCGGACTAATATTAAAAGACGCTACACAGGATTTTTTTGTAGAATTTTTGCATTGTAAATTCAGACTGTTGTTTAGTGGATTTTTGGGGGGGGAAATTCCCTGGTTGTGACACTGTTTGCTCAATTTCAGTTTATGTGAGAAAACAAGCACTGAATAGTGTAGGGAATCATTGTACAATTTAAATTGCAGAGCGATTCCCACTTGATAACACAGTTAAAGTCAAAACTATTACATTTTGAGGTGAATATCAGTCAATCACAACACTGGCAAGCAATACTGTGAAACACACTATCATTCCACTATTTCTGTAGATATATTATGGACATTTTCTGAAATTACAACACAAAATTTAAATTAAAAAAAATCCTGTGTATAGCACCTTTAATATCAAACTGAAACCTAGATAGAAAGCCCTTTAATATGTCCCCTTTACTCTTGAAACTAGAATGAGCAGTCATCTGAAATAACTACTAGAATCACTGAGCAGTCATCTGAAATAACTTCTAGAATCACTAAGCAGTCATCTGAAATAACTTCTAGAATCACTAAGCAGTCATCTGAAATAACTACTAGAATCACTGAGCAGTCATCTGAAATAACTTCTGGAAATAAATTAAAATAATCTTTCTCGACAGTTCTGTATTGATGAAAACTGGACAAAGCCTCCGTGCTTGACACCACCAGTAGGGGCGATCTCTTTAACAGCATGACCTTCATTAATCCCCACATCAAACACCACACTCACAGGGATTTTGAGTTTCAAAAGCAATGTCCGTCTGACAGGCATTAGATAAAACGTTTAGCTGTTTAAGACAATGGCCATCTTACATTGGGGAAAGTCACCTGCTAACACACATTTCACCCTTTACCATGAGAGGCTAGTGACCGTCATGGCAACAGGCCAAAGGTCTACCTTAAACTGCAGATCATCCAGCATCATGGACACATTATTGAACTAACAGGAATTGAAATAGACAACAGACATTCTGCAGCTGTAAACAGGGTTGCATCTAATATCGTCACTGTTAAATTTAAATACACATCCTCCTTATTAACAGGATATTTATGATAATAAAAACAGAACGTCAGAAGAAAACATTGTACATCTTTGGGATCCAGAAACAGGATGAAACATTACTCAGTAAAAAGTCTTAGCATGTCCTAGTGTAGGTTAGTCAGTCTGTGCTATTCAATGTAAACACTATGGAGAGAGTCTGTTGCTTTGGGATCCAACCAATCACAGCCTTCTGTGTTTGGCTTGCCCAGCTCTGATTGGCTGGGGAAGGGATGAGGTAATGTGGTGCCAGCGATGCACGACGCATGTTTTCACTGATCCACACCATGTGTTTCCACACTGTCTGTATGTTAGAGGCATGTTACCACAGATAACATAACCGGAGTGAGAGAGCTCAGAGACAAAGAGGGCTTAGTGCAGGCTGGGGGCTAGAGGGGGCTGTGTGCCCCTGAAGAGACTGTTAGAGGTTGAGTATTGGGTCACCTGTAAGAGACGCTGTGGGACATTCTGTGGTAGGATGAGCCGTTTCTCACCTGGGGTCTGTGAGGCCGGGCTAATCTGGGACCTGCTACAATTTGCCCCGTTTCAGCTCTACAGCTTGCCCCGTTTCAGCTCTACAGCTTGCCCCGTTTCAGCTCTACAGCTTGCCCCGTTTCAGCTCTACAGCTTGCCCTGTTCTTTTCTGTGTTTCAGTCCATTTGCCCTGTTTCAGTCTGTTACAATTCTACAGTTTCAGCCCTACAGTTAGCCCTGTTTGTCTGTGTTTCAGCTCTCCAGTTTCACCTCTACAGTTTGCCGTTTCAGTATATGTGTTTCACCTCTACAGTTTGCCCTGTTCCATTCTGCTTTTCATCTCTACAGTTTGCCCTGTTCCATTCTGCGTTTCAGCTCTACAATTTGCCCTGTTCCATTCTGCGTTTCAGCTCTACAATTTGCCCTGTTTTAGCCGCTCTATGTGATGACACAGCTTCAAGGCAGGCCCCAGCTTCAGACCCATGTACTTCATCACCATGTCACTCCTCAGCAGCATCAGGGCCTTGCCGTCAATCTCCTGAGGATGGACAGACACGCAGGCAGAGAGACAGGCAGGCAGAGAGACAGGCAGGCAGAGAGACAGGCAGGCAGAGAGACAGGCAGAGAGAGAGACAGGCAGAGAGAGAGACAGGCAGAGAGAGAGACAGGCAGAGAGAAATAAGCCAGGATTAGCATCATTCAAAAGAAACCATGCTCACTGGCATATAACCATCAAAACAGTAGTTTTCCCTCTACTCTAGTGGTTATAACTATGGTCAGTAATAATTGTTTACAAGTGGTTATAACTATAGCCAGTAATAACAGTAGTTTGCCCTCTACTCTACTGGTTACAACTCTATGGTCAGTTGTAACAGTAATTTGCCCTCTACTCTACTGGTTATAACTCTATGGTCAGTTGTAACAGTAATTTGCCATCTACTCTACTGGTTATAACTCTATGGTCAGTTGTAACAGTAATTTTCTAGTGGTTATAACTCTATGGCCAGTAATAACAGTAAGAATGGTAGTTTTCCCTCTAACTCTATGGTCAGTAGTCACTCACGTGTTTCCTGAACAGCTCAGCGTGCGGGGCCAGGGCTGAGGGGTCGGCGTCGCTCACAAACTGCATGACCTCATCGATGGACCAGTTAGAGGGGTTCCTGCCCAACCCCGCCCCCCTGGGGGTCTGTCTGTCGGGGCCCGTGGTGGAGCTGGCGGCTGGAGAACAGAGCAGTAAGACACAGTGAACTAGTCTACAGCTCATAGTAGCTGCAGAGATAAACAGCAGGGGGGGAAAATGGGTCTTCCTTGTGGTAATCCGCAGATATTAGTTTTGGGTTTAGACAGTGACCCGTTCACATCCACCATTTGATTATGGCCCGTAATATAGTTTCTGAGCCATTTAATGTCGGAGTTGTTTAAATCCAGGGCTCGGAATTTGAACATTATGATGGTAAGATCTACTGTTGCCACTATGCTACTTCAAAGAGACTGCAATGATCAAATATTCCAGGGATGTGTGTCTTCAAACAAAAGTTATCCCCATAGCAGCAACCAGACTGACATAGAGAGCATAGCAGGTTATTGGATACAGCAACACACCATGAGGACAGAGGCTCTGACAGGGCCTACCTTCCACTCCTCTGTTGGTGTGTGTACAGGGGAGGTCCGCAGGGTTGGAGGCAAGGCGGTGCAGTGGCGTGCTGTGGGCGCGTTCGGGGCCATGGCATGGGTAATAGGGGCTGCTGGCCTGGGAGTGGGTGTGGTAGTCAGAGGTGCTGTGCAGCATCATGGAGTTAGAGTCCATGAAGCACTGCTCCTTCAGAAGGCTGTTCTCCTCATGGGGCAGAGTATCTGCTAGAGACATCATCCTCTGACTTATTAGGCCCTTACTCTAACCTCTATCTGTCCAATCCCAAGATACTTTGCATCCCCTTGACTTTTTAGAATAAGGCTTTTGCATGGCAAAATGTGTAAAATAATATTTTTATTCCCTCAGCAATCTACACACAATACCCCATCATGACAAAGTAAAAACAGGCAGATTTTTTTTGCAAACATAATAAAATAAAGATATTATTTTGAAAAATAACTATAATAACTATATAATATATTATTATTATACTATTATTATAATATCAAGTCTTGTTGGGTATGCTGCCACAAGATTGGCACACCTGTATTTGAGGAGTTTCTCCCATTCTTCTCTGCAGATCCTCTCAAGCTCTGTCAGGTTGGATGGGTAGTGTCGCTACACAGCTATTTTCAGGTCTATCAAGAGATGTTTGATCTGGTTCAAGTCCAGACTCTGGCTGGGCCACTCAAGGACATTCAGAGACTTGTCCTGAAGCCACTCCTGCGTTGTCTTGGCTGTGTGCTTAGAGTCATTGTCCTGTTGGAAGGTGAACCTTCGCTCCAGTCTGAGGTCCTGGGCGCTCTGGAGCAGGTTTTCAAGGATCTCACTGTACTTTGAGCCATTCATCTTTGCCTCGAACCAGACTAGTCCTCCAGTCCCTGCCGCTGAAAAACATCCCCATGCTTCACCGTAGGGATGGTGCCAAGTTTCCTCCAGACGTGAGACTTGGTATTCAGGCCAAAGAGTGTAATCTTGGTCACATCAGACCAGAGAAACGGTTTCTCATGGTCTGAGTCCTTTAGGTGCCTTTTGGCAAACTCAAAGCGGGCTGACGTGTGCCTTTTACTGAGGACCCTCTGGCTACTCTACCATAAAGGCCTGATTGATGAAGTGCTGCAGGGATGGCTGTCCTTCTGGAAGGTTCTCCCATCTCCAGGTTCTTGGTCACCTCCCTGACCGAGGCCCTTCTCCCCAGATTGCCAAGTTTGGCAAGACGGTCAGCTCTAGGAAGAGTCTTGGTGGTTCCAAACTTCTTCCATTTAAGAATGATGGAGGCCCCTGTGGTCTTTCGGATCTTCAATGCTGCAGAAATGTTTTGGTACCCTTCCCCAGATCTGTGCCTCTACACATCCTGTCTCTGAGCTCTACGGACAATTCCTTCGACCTCATGGCTTGGTTTCTGCTCTGACATGCACTGTCTACTGTGGGATCTTATATAGACAGGGTCTGAATACTTATGTAAATAAGGTATTTCTGTTTTGTATTTTTAATTTCAAAAAAATAGTTTTCGCTTTGTCATTATGTGGTATTGGGTGGAGATTGATGAGGAAAAAAACTATTTAAAACATTTTAGAATTGGTCACTGATCATAAAAAGGTCTTAGAGATTGGAGAAACAAGCTACATATGATTTGTGTTGATGTACTGGATGTGTGTAATGTGAGCCAGTAGACAGTGGTGCTAGGTGCTGATTGTCTGATGTTACCTTCTGAGAGGTGTGCCTCTGTGCACAGTAGTTTAGGGGAAAGGGGGACTGCGTAGGGGGATGCGTCTCTAGATAGACGTTTCATCCCCTGGCTCAGTGATGGGGCCTCCAACGCCTCCTCCTTCACTGGAACACAGACAAACGCATAGGGAAGAGATGGTGCTACAGCTACAGGCACGCTGCCGGTACAGACACGCTGCCGGTACAGACAGGCTGCCGGTACAGACACGCTGCCGGTACAGACAGGCTGCCGGTACAGACACGCTGCCGGTACAGACACGCTGCCGGTACAGACACGCTGCCGGTACAGACACGCTGCCGGTACAGACACGCTGCCGGTACAGACAGGCTGCCGGTACAGACAGGCTGCCGGTACAGACAGGCTGCCGGTACAGACACGCTGCCGGTACAGACACGCTGCCGGTACAGACACGCTGCCGGTACAGACACGCTGCCGGTACAGACACGCTGCCGGTACAGACACGCTGCCGGTACAGACACGCTGCCGGTACAGACAGGCTGCCGGTACAGACAGGCTGCCGGTACAGACAGGCTGCCGGTACAGACAGGCTGCCGGTACAGACAGGCTGCCGGTACAGACACGCTGGGAAGAGATGGTGTTACAGCTACAGACACAATGCCAGTGCAGAACCACTGCCAGTGCAGAGACAATGCCAGTGCACAGACACTGCCAGTGCAGAGACACTGCCAGTGCAGAGACACTGCCAGTGCAGAGACACTGCTAGTGCAGAGACACTGCTAGTGCAGAGACACTGCTAGTGCAGAGACACTGCTAGTGCAGAGACACTGCTAGTAAATTCAATCAAATTTTATTTGTCACATACACCTGGTTAGCAGATGTTAATGCGAGTGTAGCGAAATGCTTGTGCTTCTAGTTCCGACAATGCAGAAATATACAACAAGTAATCTAACCTAACAATTCCACAACTACTACCTTATACACACAAGTGTAAAGGGATAACTGCCTTGGTGGTGCTGTGGGGGCAGTTACCTGCCTTGGCGGTGCTGTGGGGGCAGTTACCTGCCTTGGCGGTGCTGTAGGTATCGTTACCATATTTACTGTAGGTGTATATGTTGCTGAAGGGCTGGGAGCTGAAGAGGAAATGACTCTGCAGCGTGCGGCACAGCGTCTCCAGGAAGCGGAGCACAAAGGAGGCGCTTGAGGCTGAGGGCAGCTTCACCAGACGAACTCCACCATCCATCCTCACTAGGGGCAGGGGGCAGAGGTCAACATGTGGTCAAACACAGAGGTCAACACAGAGTCATTATCAGTTGACTGGCGATATGACAGGTCCGTGGCGTGTCAGTGTAGGTCCGTGGCGTGTCAGTGTAGGTCCGTGGCGTGTCAGTGCAGGTCCGTGGCGTGTCAGTGCAGGTCCGTGGCGTGTCAGTGCAGGTCCGTGGCGTGTCAGTGTAGGTCCGTGGCGTGTCAGTGTAGGTCCGTGGCGTGTCAGTGTAGGTCCGTGGCGTGTCAGTGCAGGTCCGTGGCGTGTCAGTGCAGGTCCGTGGCGTGTCAGTGCAGGTCCGTGGCGTGTCAGTGCAGGTCCGTGGCGTGTCAGTGCAGGTCCGTGGCGTGTCAGTGCAGGTCCGTGGCGTGTCAATGTAGGTCCGTGGCGTGTCAGTGCAGGTCCGTGGCGTGTCAGTGCAGGTCCGTGGCGTGTCAGTGCAGGTCCGTGGCGTGTCAGTGTAGGACCGTGGCGTGTCAGTGCAGGACCGTGGCAGTAGCCATCTCCTCACCACTGACAACCTCTCCTCCCCCAGCGTGTGCCTGTAGAGTTCTGAGCAGCACCTTTGGTTGGTAACAACAGTCTAGACAAGTCTGAACTGCCTGTTGCAGCACCGCGTTAACAGGACCTGGCCCAAAGTGGTCCGGAAGACGCTGCATCTGCTTCCTGTCCAGGTGAGGCCCACAGGTCCCATGCTTGTTCACATACACACACACTGATAACACACACACACACACAAAGAGAATCAATTAAAATGGAGGCACACACTGATATAACACACAAAGAGAAACATCAGGGCTTGACATTTTACTTGATCAAATTACAACACTGCCCCATTTAGGCTCTCCTGGAAGATGGCTGGCCACTAGTGCTGAGCGATTAATCAAAATTCTGGAGGTTTTCCCCACCAGTTATTAAACAAATGACCAAAGTCGGTTCAATTACTTGAATTACATTTAATTGAGTCCAACGCGCCTTTCTCAAGAGACAAATCAAATAATTCACAAGAGAAAACAAGTGGGACGCTGGGCTGAAAGCAGATTTCATTAAACAAAAATTCAACCTCGTTTCTTTGGACACTGTGCTAACTAACCTCCAGACGAGCTTCAATGCTATACAACTCTCCTTCCGTGGCCTCCCAACTGCTCTTAAATGCAAGTAAAACTAAATGCATGCTCTTCAACCAATCACTGCCCGCACCTGTCCGCCCATCCAGCATCACTACTCTGGACGGTTCTGACTTAGAATATATTTGGACAACTACAAATACCTAGGTGTCTGGTTAGACTGTAAATTCTCCTTCCAGACTCACATCAAGCATCTCCAATCCAAAATTAAATCTAGAATCGGCTTCCTATTTCGCAACAAAGCGTCCCGTCACTCATGCTGCCAAACATACCCTTGTAAAACTGACTATCCTACCGATCCTCGACTTCGGCAATGTAATTTACAAAATGGCCTCCAACACTCAACTCAACAAATTGGATGCAGTCTATCACAGTGCCATCCATTTTATCACCAAAGCCCCATATACTACCCACCACTGTGACCTGTACGCCTTCGTTGGCTGGCCCTCGCTTCATACTCGTCGCCAAACCTACTGGCTCCAGGTCATCTACAAGTCTCTGCGAGGTAAAGCCCCACCTTATCTTAGCTCACTGGTCACCATAGCAGCACCCACTCGTAAAACGCGCTCCAGCGGGTATATTTCACTGGTCATCCCCAAAGCAAATTCCTCCTTTGGCCGCCTTTCCTTTCAGTTTTCTGCTGCCAATGACTGGAACGAACTGCAAAAATCACTGAAGCTGGAGACTCATATCTCCCTCACTGGCTTTAAGCACCAGCTGTCAGAGCAGCTCACAGATCACTGCACCTGTAAATAGCCCATCCAACTACCTCATCCACATACTGCATTTATTTATTTATCTTGCTCCTTTGCACCCCAGTATCTCTACTTGCACATTCATCTTCTGCACATCTACCATTTCAGTGTTTATTTGCTATATTGTAATTACTTCGCCACCATGGCCTATTTATTGCCTTAACTCCCCTATCTTACCCCACGTGCACTCACTGTATATAGACTATGTTTTGTTTATTCCATGTGTAACTCTGTGTTGTTGTATGTGTCAAACTGCTATGCTCCATCTTGGCCAGGTCACCGTTGCAAATGAGAACTTGTTCTCAACTAGTCTACCTGGTTAAATAAAGGTGAAATAGAAATTAAATAAAAAGTTCAGCACAGAAACGTTGTAATTAACTACAATGACCATAATCCATTATCCAGTTTTTTTCTGGCTCAGAGAGGAAGAAGCAGAGCAAGAGGTTTCACACTCATCAAAAGTCGTCTGTCCAAAAGAAGCACAATGCGTTTCAATGGGTTTTTTTCGGACCTAAGCTTGTTTCCTGACTTCCCGCCTATGACACACACACAGACCGCATGAGAGAGGAAGGTAACACAAATATGACAAGAACAGAGACATTTTATTTCTTCATATTATAAGCTCAACAATGAGCACATGACTATAGGCTACCTGTAAGTGTTCCAAAATGCAATTAGCGGGAAAAAACACTTTTCAAAAATGCACCACACGCAAAAGTGGTTTGTCCAGGACAAGATGATATGGGTAAATGTCAAGCCCCGAACATACAAAGATAAATCATTTAAATGGTGGAACACTAATAAACGCACACACAAAGATAAATAATTTAAATCAGGGTTCAAACATATTTTGAAAGATGACTATTCCATTACTTTTAACCGAATTTCCACGATTTCTCTATGTACATATACAAAAGAAAGTGGTGTAATGTGGTATCAACACAGCGGCTGCTCCCTGATTCCCTGTACCATCTCCTGTTATTGAGCAACGCACTTAACCCCCCCCTAAAGTAGAATACCTGTTAGACAACCCTCAGCCTGGAGAAATACCGGGCGGTCAACCCTCAGCCTGGAGAAATACCGGGCGGTCAACCCTCAGCCTGGAGAAATACCGGGCGGTCAACCCTCAGCCTGGAGAAATACCGGGCGGTCAACCCTCAGCCTGGAGAAATACCGGGCGGTCAACCCTCAGCCTGGAGAAATACCGGGCGGTCAACCCTCAGCCTGGAGAAATACCGGGCGGTCAACCCTCAGCCTGGAGAAATACCGGGCGGTCAACCCTCAGCCTGGAGAAATACCGGGCGGTCAACCCTCAGCCTGGAGAAATACCGGGCGGTCAACCCTCAGCCTGGAGAAATACCGGGCGGTCAACCCTCAGCCTGGAGAAATACCGGGCGGTCAACCCTCAGCCTGGAGAAATACCGGGCGGTCAACCCTCAGCCTGGAGAAATACCGGGCGGTCAACCCTCAGCCTGGAGAAATACCGGGCGGTCAACCCTCAGCCTGGAGAAATACCGGGCGGTCAACCCTCAGCCTGGAGAAATACCGGGCGGTCAACCCTCAGCCTGGAGAAATACCGGGCGGTCAACCCTCAGCCTGGAGAAATACCGGGCGGTCAACCCTCAGCCTGGAGAAATACCGGGCGGTCAACCCTCAGCCTGGAGAAATACCGGGCGGTCAACCCTCAGCCTGGAGAAATACCGGGCGGTCAACCCTCAGCCTGGAGAAATACCGGGCGGTCAACCCTCAGCCTGGAGAAATACCGGGCGGTCAACCCTCAGCCTGGAGAAATACCGGGCGGTCAACCCTCAGCCTGGAGAAATACCGGGCGGTCAACCCTCAGCCTGGAGAAATACCGGGCGGTCAACCCTCAGCCTGGAGAAATACCGGGCGGTCAACCCTCAGCCTGGAGAAATACCGGGCGGTCAACCCTCAGCCTGGAGAAATACCGGGCGGTCAACCCTCAGCCTGGAGAAATACCGGGCGGTCAACCCTCAGCCTGGGTGTGCAGGCTTTTGATCTAGCCCTCCTCAAACACATTAAAGCCAGTCAGGTTGAGCTGCCTGGTATGGCAGACAGAGGTTACAGAGGTTAATGCGTACAACCCAGTACAACACTGGGGGCAAGCTTCCTGACATCCAGGACCTATACACTAAGCGGTGTCAGAGGATGGCACAAAATAAATGACAACGACTCCAGCCACCCTAGTCATAGATGGTACTGGAGTGCTAAGTTGAGGTCCAAAAGGCTCCTTAACAGCTTCTACCTCCCCCCCCTCTGTTTTTACACTGCTGTTACTATCTGTTTATTATCTATACATAGTCACCTTACAAATTACGTCGACTAACTACCCCTGACATTATTATTATTATTATTTTTGAAACCTTTATTTAACTTTGCAAGTACGTTAAGAACAAATTATTATTTACAATGACGGCCTACCCTAGGCCAAACCCGGACGACGCTGGGCCAATTGTGCGCCGCCCTATGGGACATTGACTCGGTACCCCCCCGTCTACAGCCTCCACATTGACTCGGTACCCCCCCGTCTACAGCCTCCACATTGACTCGGTACCCCCCCGTCTACAGCCTCCACATTGACTCGGTACCCCCCGTCTACAGCCTCCACATTGACTCGGTACCCCCGTCTACAGCCTCCACATTGACTCGGTACCCCCGTCTACAGCCTCCACATTGACTCGGTACCCCCGTCTACAGCCTCCACATTGACTCGGTACCCCCGTCTACAGCCTCCACATTGACTCGGTACCCCCCGTCTACAGCCTCCACATTGACTCGGTACCCCCGTCTACAGCCTCCACATTGACTCGGTACCCCCCGTCTACAGCCTCCACATTGACTCGGTACCCCCCGTCTACAGCCTCCACATTGACTCGGTACCCCCCCGTCTACAGCCTCCACATTGACTCGGTACCCCCCGTCTACAGCCTCCACATTGACTCGGTACCCCCCCGTCTACAGCCTCCACATTGACTCGGTACCCCCGTCTACAGCCTCCACATTGACTCGGTACCCCCGTCTACAGCCTCCACATTGACTCGGTACCCCCCGTCTACAGCCTCCACATTGACTCGGTACCCCCAGTCTACAGCCTCCACATTGACTCGGTACCCCCCGTCTACAGCCTCCACATTGACTCGGTACCCCCGTCTACAGCCTCCACATTGACTCGGTCCCCCCCGTCTACAGTCTCCACATTGACTCGGTACCCCCCCGTCTACAGCCTCCACATTGACTCGGTCCCCCTGTATACAGCCTTCTTATTGTTATGCACATTTATTGTGTTAATTTTTTATTAATTTGTTTTACTTTAGTTTATTTAGTAAATATTTTCATAACTTTATTTCTTGAACTGCATTGTTGGTTAAGGGCTTGTAAGTTAGCATTTCACGGTAAGGTTTTCACCTGTTATATTCGGCCCTACCCCTAACCCTCAGCCTACCCCTAACTCCTTAGAGAGGCGGGCTGCAGCTGGTTAGAGGGGCGGGCTGCAGCAGGTTAGAGAGGCGGGCTGCAGCAGGTTAGAGAGGCGGGCTGCAGCAGGTTAGAGAGGCGGGCTGCAGCAGGTTAGAGAGGCGGGCTGCAGCAGGTTAGAGAGGCGGGCTGCAGCAGGTTAGAGAGGCGGGCTGCAGCAGGTTAGAGAGGCGGGCTGCAGCAGGTTAGAGAGGCGGGCTGCAGCAGGTTAGAGAGGCGGGCTGCAGCAGGTTAGAGGGGCGGGCTGCAGCAGGTTAGAGGGGCGGGCTGCAGCAGGTTAGAGAGGCGGGCTGCAGCAGGTTAGAGAGGCGGGCTGCAGCAGGTTAGAGAGGCGGGCTGCAGCAGGTTAGAGAGGCGGGCTGCAGCAGGTTAGAGAGGCGGGCTGCAGCAGGGTTAGAGAGGCGGGCTGCAGCAGGTTAGAGAGGCGGGCTGCAGCTGGTTAGAGGGGCGGGCTGCAGCTGGTTAGAGAGGCGGGCTGCAGCAGGTTAGAGAGGCGGGCTGCAGCAGGTTAGAGAGGCGGGCTGCAGCAGGTTAGAGGGGCGGGCTGCAGCAGGTTAGAGGGGCGGGCTGCAGCTGGTTAGAGGGGCGGGCTGCAGCAGGTTAGAGGGGCGGGCTGCAGCAGGTTAGAGGGGCGGGCTGCAGCAGGTTAGAGGGGCGGGCTGCAGCTGGTTAGAGGGGCGGGCTGCAGCTGGTTAGAGGGGCGGGCTGCAGCTGGTTAGAGGGGCGGGCTGCAGCTGGTTAGAGGGGCGGGCTGCAGCTGGTTAGAGGGGCGGGCTGCAGCTGGTTAGAGGGGCGGGCTGCAGCTGGTTAGAGGGGCGGGCTGCAGCTGGTTAGAGGGCGGGCTGCAGCTGGTTAGAGGGGCGGGCTGCAGCTGGTTAGAGGGCGGGCTGCAGCTGGTTAGAGGGGCGGGCTGCAGCAGGTTAGAGAGGCGGGCTGCAGCTGGTTAGAGGGGCGGGCTGCAGCAGGTTAGAGAGGCGGGCTGCAGCAGGTTAGAGGGGCGGGCTGCAGCTGGTTAGAGGGGCGGGCTGCAGCAGGTTACAGAGGCGGGCTGCAGCAGGTTAGAGAGGCGGGCTGCAGCAGGTTAGAGAGGCGGGCTGCAGCAGGTTAGAGAGGCGGGCTGCAGCAGGTTAGAGAGGCGGGCTGCAGCTGGTTAGAGAGGCGGGCTGCAGCAGGTTAGAGAGGCGGGCTGCAGCAGGTTAGAGGGGTGGGCTGCAGCTGGTTAGAGGGGCGGGCTGCAGCAGGTTACAGAGGCGGGCTGCAGCAGGTTAGAGAGGCGGGCTGCAGCAGGTTAGAGAGGCGGGCTGCAGCAGGTTAGAGAGGCGGGCTGCAGCAGGTTAGAGAGGCGGGCTGCAGCTGGTTAGAGAGGCGGGCTGCAGCTGGTTAGAGAGGCGGGCTGCAGCAGGTTAGAGAGGCGGGCTGCAGCTGGTTAGAGGGACGGGCTGCAGCAGGTTAGAGAGGCGGGCTGCAGCAGGTTAGAGGGGCGGGCTGCAGCAGGTTAGAGAGGCGGGCTGCAGCTGGTTAGAGGGGCGGGCTGCAGCAGGTTAGAGAGGCGGGCTGCAGCAGGTTAGAGAGGCGGGCTGCAGCAGGTTAGAGAGGCGGGCTGCAGCAGGTTAGAGAGGCGGGCTGCAGCAGGTTAGAGAGGCGGGCTGCAGCAGGTTAGAGAGGCGGGCTGCAGCAGGTTAGAGAGGCGGGCTGCAGCAGGTTAGAGAGGCGGGCTGCAGCAGGTTAGAGAGGCGGGCTGCAGCAGGTTAGAGAGGCGGGCTGCAGCAGGTTAGAGAGGCGGGCTGCAGCAGGTTAGAGGGGCGGGCTGCAGCAGGTTAGAGAGGCGGGCTGCAGCAGGTTAGAGAGGCGGGCTGCAGCAGGTTAGAGAGGCGGGCTGCAGCAGGTTAGAGAGGCGGGCTGCAGCAGGTTAGAGAGGCGGGCTGCAGCAGGTTAGAGAGGCGGGCTGCAGCAGGTTAGAGGGGCGGGCTGCAGCTGGTTAGAGGGGCGGGCTGCAGCTGGTTAGAGAGGCGGGCTGCAGCAGGTTACAGAGGCGGGCTGCAGCAGGTTAGAGAGGCGGGCTGCAGCAGGTTAGAGAGGCGGGCTGCAGCAGGTTAGAGAGGCGGGCTGCAGCAGGTTAGAGAGGCGGGCTGCAGCTGGTTAGAGAGGCGGGCTGCAGCAGGTTAGAGAGGCGGGCTGCAGCTGGTTAGAGGGACGGGCTGCAGCAGGTTAGAGAGGCGGGCTGCAGCAGGTTAGAGGGGCGGGCTGCAGCAGGTTAGAGAGGCGGGCTGCAGCTGGTTAGAGGGGCGGGCTGCAGCAGGTTAGAGAGGCGTGCTGCAGCAGGTTAGAGAGGCGGGCTGCAGCAGGTTAGAGAGGCGGGCTGCAGCAGGTTAGAGAGGCGGGCTGCAGCAGGTTAGAGAGGCGGGCTGCAGCAGGTTAGAGAGGCGGGCTGCAGCAGGTTAGAGAGGCGGGCTGCAGCAGGTTAGAGAGGCGGGCTGCAGCAGGTTAGAGAGGCGGGCTGCAGCAGGTTAGAGAGGCGGGCTGCAGCAGGTTAGAGGGGCGGGCTGCAGCAGGTTAGAGGGCGGGCTGCAGCAGGTTAGAGAGGCGGGCTGCAGCAGGTTAGAGAGCGGGCTGCAGCAGGTTAGAGAGGCGGGCTGCAGCAGGTTAGAGAGGCGGGCTGCAGCAGGTTAGAGAGGCGGGCTGCAGCAGGTTAGAGAGGCGGGCTGCAGCAGGTTAGAGAGGCGGGCTGCAGCTGGTTAGAGGGGCGGGCTGCAGCTGGTTAGAGGGCGGGCTGCAGCAGGTTAGAGAGGCGGGCTGCAGCAGGTTAGAGAGGCGGGCTGCAGCAGGTTAGAGAGGCGGGCTGCAGCAGGTTAGAGAGGCGGGCTGCAGCAGGTTAGAGAGGCGGGCTGCAGCAGGTTAGAGAGGCGGGCTGCAGCAGGTTAGAGAGGCGGGCTGCAGCAGGTTAGAGGCGGGCTGCAGCAGGGGCGGGCTGCAGCAGGTTAGAGAGGCGGGCTGCAGCAGGTTAGAGAGGCGGGCTGCAGCAGGTTAGAGAGGCGGGCTGCAGCAGGTTAGAGAGGCGGGCTGCAGCAGGTTAGAGAGGCGGGCTGCAGCAGGTTAGAGAGGCGGGCTGCAGCTGGTTAGAGGGGCGGGCTGCAGCTGGTTAGAGAGGCGGGCTGCAGCAGGTTACAGAGGCGGGCTGCAGCAGGTTAGAGAGGCGGGCTGCAGCAGGTTAGAGAGGCGGGCTGCAGCAGGTTAGAGAGGCGGGCTGCAGCAGGTTAGAGAGGCGGGCTGCAGCTGGTTAGAGAGGCGGGCTGCAGCAGGTTAGAGAGGCGGGCTGCAGCTGGTTAGAGGGACGGGCTGCAGCAGGTTAGAGAGGCGGGCTGCAGCAGGTTAGAGGGGCGGGCTGCAGCAGGTTAGAGAGGCGGGCTGCAGCTGGTTAGAGGGGCGGGCTGCAGCAGGTTAGAGAGGCGGGCTGCAGCAGGTTAGAGAGGCGGGCTGCAGCAGGTTAGAGAGGCGGGCTGCAGCAGGTTAGAGAGGCGGGCTGCAGCAGGTTAGAGAGGCGGGCTGCAGCAGGTTAGAGAGGCGGGCTGCAGCAGGTTAGAGAGGCGGGCTGCAGCAGGTTAGAGAGGCGGGCTGCAGCAGGTTAGAGAGGCGGGCTGCAGCAGGTTAGAGAGGCGGGCTGCAGCAGGTTAGAGGGGCGGGCTGCAGCAGGTTAGAGAGGCGGGCTGCAGCAGGTTAGAGAGGCGGGCTGCAGCAGGTTAGAGAGGCGGGCTGCAGCAGGTTAGAGAGGCGGGCTGCAGCAGGTTAGAGAGGCGGGCTGCAGCAGGTTAGAGAGGCGGGCTGCAGCTGGTTAGAGGGGCGGGCTGCAGCTGGTTAGAGAGGCGGGCTGCAGCAGGTTAGAGAGGCGGGCTGCAGCAGGTTAGAGAGGCGGGCTGCAGCAGGTTAGAGAGGCGGGCTGCAGCAGGTTAGAGAGGGCGGGCTGCAGCAGGTTAGAGGGGCGGGCTGCAGCAGGTTAGAGGGCGGGCTGCAGCAGGTTAGAGGGGCGGGCTGCAGCAGGTTAGAGGGGCGGGCTGCAGCTGGTTAGAGGGGCGGGCTGCAGCTGGTTAGAGGGGCGGGCTGCAGCTGGTTAGAGGGGCGGGCTGCAGCTGGTTAGAGGGGCGGGCTGCAGCTGGTTAGAGGGCGGGCTGCAGCTGGTTAGAGGGGCGGGCTGCAGCTGGTTAGAGGGGCGGGCTGCAGCTGGTTAGAGGGGCGGGCTGCAGCTGGTTAGAGGGGCGGGCTGCAGCTGGTTAGAGGGGCGGGCTGCAGCTGGTTAGAGGGGCGGGCTGCAGCTGGTTAGAGGGGCGGGCTGCAGCAGGTTAGAGAGGCGGGCTGCAGCTGGTTAGAGGGGCGGGCTGCAGCAGGTTAGAGGGGCGGGCTGCAGCAGGTTAGAGGGGTGGGCTGCAGCTGGTTAGAGGGGCGGGCTGCAGCAGGTTAGAGGGGTGGGCTGCAGCTGGTTAGAGGGGCGGGCTGCAGCTGGTTAGAGGGGCGGGCTGCAGCTGGTTAGAAGGGCGGGCTGCAGCTGGTTAGAGAGGCGGGCTGCAGCTGGTTAGAGAGGTGGGCTGTCGTCAAGTTTACCTGTAGAGACCACAGAGCTGAAGAGGTCCTGTTGACCCCCTGACAGCTTGGCATCCGCAGCGCCTGAAGACATTACGTTCTGGAGCACCTTGGGCTTCCTCTTGCTGCCAGGTTTAGGGCCTCTCTTCTTGTGAGGCCTGGGAGCCAGCAGTGAGTTAGAGGTTGGAGCCGTGCCGTTCTGAGCAGCAGCTGCCTCTGCTACAGCCTTCAGCAGGGCGATGGTCTCACTCTTGGGGCGCCGCCCCCGCACCCCCTTCCTGACAGGCAGCGGGGGCAGGGGGCTGGGAAGCCGGAAGGGCACAGGCATGGATCTACGGCTAGGCTTGGAGGGGATGTGGGCTGCTGTTAGGACATGCAGGTTCTTTGGCAGGTTGACTGGAAAAACAACAGAGGGATTATAAGTTTTCAGTGCAACAGACATGGAGGGTTACGCTGGGATACAGCCTCTACACTGGCTGAGGAGTTACGCTGGGATACAGCCTCTACACTGGCTGAGAAAGGAGAGTTACGCTGGGATACAGCCTCTACACTGGCTGAGAAAGGAGAGTTACGCTGGGATACAGCCTCTACAATGGCTGAGAGAGGAGAGTTACGCTGGGATACAGCCTCTACACTGGCTGAGAGAGGAGAGTTACGCTGGACTACAGCCTCTACACTGGCTGAGAAAGGAGAGTTACGCTGGGATACAGCCTCTACACTGGCTGAGAAAGGAGAGTTACGCTGGGATACAGCCTCTACACTGGCTGAGAAAGGAGAGTTACGCTGGGATACAGCCTCTACAATGGCTGAGAGAGGAGAGTTACGCTGGGATACAGCCTCTACACTGGCTGAGGAGTTACGCTGGGATACAGCCTCTACACTGGCTGAGAAAGGAGAGTTACGCTGGGATACAGCCTCTACACTGGCTGAGAGAGGAGGGTTACGCTGGGATACAGCCTCTACACTGGCTGAGAAAGGAGAGTTACGCTGGGATACAGCCTCTACACTGGCTGAGAAAGGAGAGTTACGCTGGGATACAGCCTCTACACTGGCTGAGGAGTTACGCTGGGATACAGCCTCTACACTGGCTGAGGAGTTACGCTGGGATACAGCCTCTACACTGGCTGAGAAAGGAGAGTTACGCTGGGATACAGCCTCTACACTGGCTGAGAAAGGAGAGTTACGCTGGGATACAGCCTCTACAATGGCTGAGAGAGGAGAGTTACGCTGGGATACAGCCTCTACACTGGCTGAGGAGTTACGCTGGGATACAGCCTCTACACTGGCTGAGAAAGGAGAGTTACGCTGGGATACAGCCTCTACACTGGCTGAGAGAGGAGGGTTACGCTGGGATACAGCCTCTACACTGGCTGAGGAGTTACGCTGGGATACAGCCTCTACACTGGCTGAGGAGTTACGCTGGGATACAGCCTCTACACTGGCTGAGAAAGGAGAGTTACGCTGGGATACAGCCTCTACACTGGCTGAGAAAGGAGAGTTACGCTGGGATACAGCCTCTACACTGGCTGAGAAAGGAGAGTTACACTGGCTGGGATACAGCCTCTACAATGGCTGAGAGAGGAGAGTTACGCTGGGATACAGCCTCTACACTGGCTGAGGAGTTACAGCTGGGATTACAGCCTCTACACTGGCTGAGAAAGGAGAGTTACGCTGGGATACAGCCTCTACACTGGCTGAGGAGTTACGCTGGGATACAGCCTCTACACTGGCTGAGGAGTTACGCTGGGATACAGCCTCTACACTGGCTGAGAAAGGAGAGTTACGCTGGACTACAGCCTCTACACTGGCTGAGAGAGGAGAGTTACGCTGGACTACAGCCTCTACACTGGCTGAGAAAGGAGAGTTACGCTGGGATACAGCCTCTACACTGGCTGAGAAAGGAGAGTTACGCTGGGATACAGCCTCTACACTGGCTGAGAGAGGAGAGTTACACTGGCTGGGATACAGCCTCTACACTGGCTGAGAGAGGAGAGTTACGCTGGGATACAGCCTCTACACTGGCTGAGAGAGGGAGAGTTACGCTGGGATACAGCCTCTACACTGGCTGAGAGAGGAGAGTTACGCTGGACTACAGCCTCTACACTGGCTGAGAAAGGAGAGTTACGCTGGGATACAGCCTCTACACTGGCTGAGAAAGGAGAGTTACGCTGGGATACAGCCTCTACACTGGCTGAGAGAGGAGAGTTACGCTGGACTACAGCCTCTACACTGGCTGAGAGAGGAGAGTTACGCTGGGATACAGCCTCTACACTGGCTGAGAGAGGAGAGTTACGCTGGGATACAGCCTCTACACTGGCTGAGGAGTTACGCTGGGATACAGCCTCTACACTGGCTGAGAAAGGAGAGTTACGCTGGGATACAGCCTCTACACTGGCTGAGAAAGGAGAGTTACGCTGGGATACAGCCTCTACAATGGCTGAGAGAGGAGAGTTACGCTGGGATACAGCCTCTACACTGGCTGAGAGAGGAGAGTTACGCTGGGATACAGCCTCTACACTGGCTGAGAGAGGAGAGTTACGCTGGGATACAGCCTCTACACTGGCTGAGAAAGGAGAGTTACATTGGGATACAGCCTCTACACTGGCTGAGGAGTTACGCTGGGATACAGCCTCTACACTGGCTGAGAGAGGAGAGTTACGCTGGGATACAGCCTCTACACTGGCTGAGAGAGGAGAGTTACGCTGGACTACAGCCTCTACACTGGCTGAGAAAGGAGAGTTACGCTGGGATACAGCCTCTACACTGGCTGAGAGAGGAGAGTTACGCTGGGATACAGCCTCTACACTGGCTGAGAAAGGAGAGTTACGCTGGGATACAGCCTCTACACTGGCTGAGAGAGGAGAGTTACGCTGGGATACAGCCTCTACACTGGCTGAGAGAGGAGAGTTACGCTGGGATACAGCCTCTACACTGGCTGAGAGAGGAGAGTTACGCTGGGATACAGCCTCTACACTGGCTGAGGAGTTACGCTGGGATACAGCCTCTACACTGGCTGAGAGAGGAGAGTTGCGCTGGACTACAGCCTCTACACTGGCTGAGAGAGGAGAGTTACGCTGGGATACAGCCTCTACACTGGCTGAGAGAGGAGAGTTACGCTGGGATACAGCCTCTACACTGGCTGAGGAGTTACGCTGGACTACAGCCTCTACACTGGCTGAGAAAGGAGAGTTACGCTGGGATACAGCCTCTACACTGGCTGAGAGAGGAGAGTTACGCTGGGATACAGCCTCTACACTGGCTGAGAGAGGAGAGTTACGCTGGACTACAGCCTCTACACTGGCTGAGAAAGGAGAGTTACGCTGGGATACAGCCTCTACACTGGCTGAGAGAGGAGAGTTACGCTGGGATACAGCCTCTACACTGGCTGAGAGAGGAGAGTTACGCTGGGATACAGCCTCTACACTGGCTGAGAGAGGAGAGTTACGCTGGGATACAGCCTCTACACTGGCTGAGAAAGGAGTGTTACGCTGGGATACAGCCTCTACACTGGCTGAGAGAGGAGAGTTACGCTGGGATACAGCCTCTACACTGGCTGAGAGAGGAGAGTTACGCTGGGATACAGCCTCTACACTGGCTGAGAGAGGAGTGTTACGCTGGACTACAGCCTCTACACTGGCTGAGAGAGGAGAGTTACGCTGGGATACAGCCTCTACACTGGCTGAGAGAGGAGAGTTACGCTGGACTACAGCCTCTACACTGGCTGAGAAAGGAGAGTTACGCTGGGATACAGCCTCTACACTGGCTGAGAAAGGAGAGTTACGCTGGGATACAGCCTCTACACTGGCTGAGGGAGGAGAGTTACGCTGGGATACAGCCTCTACACTGGCTGAGAAAGGAGAGTTACGCTGGGATACAGCCTCTACACTGGCTGAGAGAGGAGAGTTACGCTGGGATACAGCCTCTACACTGGCTGAGAAAGGAGAGTTACGCTGGGATACAGCCTCTACACTGGCTGAGAGAGGAGAGTTACGCTGGGATACAGCCTCTACACTGGCTGAGGAGTTACGCTGGGATACAGCCTCTACACTGGCTGAGAAAGGAGAGTTACGCTGGGATACAGCCTCTACACTGGCTGAGAGAGGAGAGTTACGCTGGGATACAGCCTCTACACTGGCTGAGAGAGGAGAGTTACGCTGGGATACAGCCTCTACACTGGCTGAGAGAGGAGAGTTACGCTGGGATACAGCCTCTACACTGGCTGAGAGAGGAGAGTTACGCTGGGATACAGCCTCTACACTGGCTGAGAGAGGAGAGTTACGCTGGGATACAGCCTCTACACTGGCTGAGAGAGGAGGGTTACGCTGGGATACAGCCTCTACACTGGCTGAGAGAGGAGAGTTACGCTGGGATACAGCCTCTACACTGGCTGAGGAGTTACGCTGGGATACAGCCTCTACACTGGCTGAGAGGAGAGTTACGCTGGACTACAGCCTCTACACTGGCTGAGAAAGGAGAGTTACGCTGGGATACAGCCTCTACACTGGCTGAGAGAGGAGAGTTACGCTGGGATACAGCCTCTACACTGGCTGAGAAAGGAGAGTTACGCTGGGATACAGCCTCTACACTGGCTGAGGAGTTACGCTGGGATACAGCCTCTACACTGGCTGAGGAGTTACGCTGGGATACAGCCTCTACACTGGCTGAGAGAGGAGAGTTACGCTGGGATACAGCCTCTACACTGGCTGAGAGAGGAGAGTTACGCTGGGATACAGCCTCTACACTGGCTGAGGAGTTACGCTGGGATACAGCCTCTACACTGGCTGAGAAAGGAGAGTTACGCTGGGATACAGCCTCTACACTGGCTGAGGAGTTACGCTGGGATACAGCCTCTACACTGGCTGAGGAGTTACGCTGGGATACAGCCTCTACACTGGCTGAGAAAGGAGAGTTACGCTGGGATACAGCCTCTACACTGGCTGAGGAGTTACGCTGGGATACAGCCTCTACACTGGCTAAGAGAGGAGGGTTACGCTGGGATACAGCCTCTACACTGGCTGAGAGAGGAGAGTTACGCTGGGATACAGCCTCTACACTGGCTGAGAGAGGAGAGTTACGCTGGGATACAGCCTCTACACTGGCTGAGAGGAGAGTTACGCTGGGATACAGCCTCTACACTGGCTGAGAAAGGAGAGTTACGCTGGGATACAGCCTCTACACTGGCTGAGAGAGGAGAGTTACGCTGGGATACAGCCTCTACACTGGCTGAGAGAGGAGAGTTACGCTGGGATACAGCCTCTACACTGGCTGAGAGAGGAGAGTTACGCTGGGATACAGCCTCTACACTGGCTGAGAGAGGAGAGTTACGCTGGGATACAGCCTCTACACTGGCTGAGAGAGGAGAGTTACGCTGGGATACAGCCTCTACACTGGCTGAGAGAGGAGAGTTACGCTGGGATACAGCCTCTACACTGGCTGAGAGAGGAGAGTTACGCTGGGATACAGCCTCTACACTGGCTGAGAGAGGAGAGTTACGCTGGGATACAGCCTCTACACTGGCTGAGAGAGGAGAGTTACGCTGGGATACAGCCTCTACACTGGCTGAGAAAGGAGAGTTACGCTGGGATACAGCCTCTACACTGGCTGAGAAAGGAGAGTTACGCTGGGATACAGCCTCTACACTGGCTGAGAGAGGAGAGTTACGCTGGGATACAGCCTCTACACTGGCTGAGAGAGGAGAGTTACGCTGGGATACAGCCTCTACACTGGCTGAGAGAGGAGAGTTACGCTGGGATACAGCCTCTACACTGGCTGAGAGAGGAGAGTTACGCTGGGATACAGCCTCTACACTGGCTGAGGAGTTACGCTGGGATACAGCCTCTACACTGGCTGAGGAGTTACGCTGGGATACAGCCTCTACACTGGCTGAGGAGTTACGCTGGGATACAGCCTCTACACTGGCTACGGATACAGCCTTACACTGGCTGGGATTACGCAGCCTCTACACTGGCTGAGAGAGGAGAGTTACACTGGCTGGGATACAGCCTCTACACTGGCTGAGAGAGGAGAGTTACGCTGGGATACAGCCTCTACACTGGCTGAGGAGTTACGCTGGGATACAGCCTCTACACTGGCTGAGAAAGGAGAGTTACGCTGGGATACAGCCTCTACACTGGCTGAGGATTACGCTGGGATACAGCCTCTACACTGGCTGAGAAGGAGAGTTACGCTGGGATACAGCCTCTACACTGGCTGAGAGAGGAGGGTTACGCTGGGATACAGCCTCTACACTGGCTGAGAAAGGAGTGGGGATACAGCCTCTACACTGGCTGAGAAAGGAGAGTTACGCTGGGATACAGCCTCTACACTGGCTGAGGAGTTACGCTGGGATACAGCCTCTACACTGGCTGAGGAGTTACGCTGGGATACAGCCTCTACACTGGCTGAGAGAGGAGAGTTACGCTGGGATACAGCCTCTACACTGGCTGAGAAAGGAGAGTTACGCTGGGATACAGCCTCTACACTGGCTGAGAAAGGAGAGTTACGCTGGGATACAGCCTCTACACTGGCTGAGAAAGAGTTACGCTGGGATACAGCCTCTACACTGGCTGAGGAGTTACGCTGGGATACAGCCTCTACACTGGCTGAGAAAGGAGAGTTACGCTGGGATACAGCCTCTACACTGGCTGAGGAGTTACGCTGGGATACAGCCTCTACACTGGCTGAGAGAGGAGAGTTACGCTGGGATACAGCCTCTACACTGGCTGAGAGAGGAGAGTTACGCTGGGATACAGCCTCTACACTGGCTGAGAGAGGAGAGTTACGCTGGGATACAGCCTCTACACTGGCTGAGAGAGGAGAGTTACGCTGGGATACAGCCTCTACACTGGCTGAGGAGTTACGCTGGGATACAGCCTCTACACTGGCTGAGAAAGGAGAGTTACGCTGGGATACAGCCTCTACACTGGCTGAGGAGTTACGCTGGGATACAGCCTCTACACTGGCTGAGAGAGGAGAGTTACGCTGGGATACAGCCTCTACACTGGCTGAGTGAGGAGAGTTACGCTGGGATACAGCCTCTACACTGGCTGAGAGAGGAGTGTTACGCTGGACTACAGCCTCTACACTGGCTGAGAGAGGAGAGTTACGCTGGGATACAGCCTCTACACTGGCTGAGAGAGGAGAGTTACGCTGGGATACAGCCTCTACACTGGCTGAGAGAGGAGAGTTACGCTGGGATACAGCCTCTACACTGGCTGAGGAGTTACGCTGGGATACAGCCTCTACACTGGCTGAGAAAGGAGAGTTACGCTGGGATACAGCCTCTACACTGGCTGAGAAAGGAGAGTTACGCTGGGATACAGCCTCTACACTGGCTGAGAGAGGAGAGTTACGCTGGGATACAGCCTCTACACTGGCTGAGAGAGGAGAGTTACGCTGGGATACAGCCTCTACACTGGCTGAGAAAGGAGTGTTACGCTGGGATACAGCCTCTACACTGGCTGAGAGAGGAGAGTTACGCTGGGATACAGCCTCTACACTGGCTGAGGAGTTACGCTGGGATACAGCCTCTACACTGGCTGAGAAAGGAGAGTTACGCTGGGATACAGCCTCTACACTGGCTGAGAGAGGAGAGTTACGCTGGGATACAGCCTCTACACTGGCTGAGAGAGGAGAGTTACGCTGGGATACAGCCTCTACACTGGCTGAGAGAGGAGTGTTACGCTGGACTACAGCCTCTACACTGGCTGAGAGAGGAGAGTTACGCTGGGATACAGCCTCTACACTGGCTGAGAGAGGAGAGTTACGCTGGACTACAGCCTCTACACTGGCTGAGAAAGGAGAGTTACGCTGGGATACAGCCTCTACACTGGCTGAGGGAGGAGAGTTACGCTGGGATACAGCCTCTACACTGGCTGAGAAAGGAGAGTTACGCTGGGATACAGCCTCTACACTGGCTGAGAGAGGAGAGTTACGCTGGGATACAGCCTCTACACTGGCTGAGAGAGGAGAGTTACGCTGGGATACAGCCTCTACACTGGCTGAGAAAGGAGAGTTACGCTGGGATACAGCCTCTACACTGGCTGAGAGAGGAGAGTTACGCTGGGATACAGCCTCTACACTGGCTGAGAGAGGAGAGTTACGCTGGGATACAGCCTCTACACTGGCTGAGGAGTTACGCTGGGATACAGCCTCTACACTGGCTGAGAAAGGAGAGTTACGCTGGGATACAGCCTCTACACTGGCTGAGAAAGGAGAGTTACGCTGGGATACAGCCTCTACACTGGCTGAGAGAGGAGAGTTACGCTGGGATACAGCCTCTACACTGGCTGAGAAAGGAGTGTTACGCTGGGATACAGCCTCTACACTGGCTGAGAGAGGAGAGTTACGCTGGGATACAGCCTCTACACTGGCTGAGGAGTTACGCTGGGATACAGCCTCTACACTGGCTGAGAAAGGAGAGTTACACTGGGATACAGCCTCTACACTGGCTGAGAGAGGAGAGTTACGCTGGGATACAGCCTCTACACTGGCTGAGAGAGGAGAGTTACGCTGGGATACAGCCTCTACACTGGCTGAGAGAGGAGGGTTACGCTGGGATACAGCCTCTACACTGGCTGAGAGAGGAGAGTTACGCTGGGATACAGCCTCTACACTGGCTGAGAGAGGAGGGTTACGCTGGGATACAGCCTCTACACTGGCTGAGAAAGGAGTGTTACGCTGGGATACAGCCTCTACACTGGCTGAGAGAGGAGAGTTACGCTGGGATACAGCCTCTACACTGGCTGAGAAAGGAGAGTTACGCTGGGATACAGCCTCTACACTGGCTGAGGAGTTACGCTGGGATACAGCCTCTACACTGGCTGAGGAGTTACGCTGGGATATAGCCTCTACACTGGCTGAGAGAGGAGAGTTACGCTGGGATACAGCCTCTACACTGGCTGAGGAGTTACGCTGGGATACAGCCTCTACACTGGCTGAGAGAGGAGAGTTACGCTGGGATACAGCCTCTACACTGGCTGAGAGAGGAGAGTTACGCTGGGATACAGCCTCTACACTGGCTGAGAGAGGAGAGTTACGCTGGGATACAGCCTCTACACTGGCTGAGAGAGGAGAGTTACGCTGGACTACAGCCTCTACACTGGCTGAGAAAGGAGAGTTACGCTGGGATACAGCCTCTACACTGGCTGAGAGAGGAGAGTTACGCTGGGATACAGCCTCTACACTGGCTGAGAGAGGAGAGTTACGCTGGGATACAGCCTCTACACTGGCTGAGGAGTTACGCTGGGATACAGCCTCTACACTGGCTGAGAAAGGAGAGTTACGCTGGGATACAGCCTCTACACTGGCTGAGAAAGGAGAGTTACGCTGGGATACAGCCTCTACACTGGCTGAGAGAGGAGAGTTACGCTGGGATACAGCCTCTACACTGGCTGAGAGAGGAGAGTTACGCTGGGATACAGCCTCTACACTGGCTGAGAAAGGAGTGTTACGCTGGGATACAGCCTCTACACTGGCTGAGAGAGGAGAGTTACGCTGGGATACAGCCTCTACACTGGCTGAGGAGTTACGCTGGGATACAGCCTCTACACTGGCTGAGAAAGGAGAGTTACGCTGGGATACAGCCTCTACACTGGCTGAGAGAGGAGAGTTACGCTGGGATACAGCCTCTACACTGGCTGAGAGAGGAGAGTTACGCTGGGATACAGCCTCTACACTGGCTGAGAGAGGAGTGTTACGCTGGACTACAGCCTCTACACTGGCTGAGAGAGGAGAGTTACGCTGGGATACAGCCTCTACACTGGCTGAGAGAGGAGAGTTACGCTGGACTACAGCCTCTACACTGGCTGAGAAAGGAGAGTTACGCTGGGATACAGCCTCTACACTGGCTGAGGGAGGAGAGTTACGCTGGGATACAGCCTCTACACTGGCTGAGAAAGGAGAGTTACGCTGGGATACAGCCTCTACACTGGCTGAGAGAGGAGAGTTACGCTGGGATACAGCCTCTACACTGGCTGAGAGAGGAGAGTTACGCTGGGATACAGCCTCTACACTGGCTGAGAAAGGAGAGTTACGCTGGGATACAGCCTCTACACTGGCTGAGAGAGGAGAGTTACGCTGGGATACAGCCTCTACACTGGCTGAGAGAGGAGAGTTACGCTGGGATACAGCCTCTACACTGGCTGAGGAGTTACGCTGGGATACAGCCTCTACACTGGCTGAGAAAGGAGAGTTACGCTGGGATACAGCCTCTACACTGGCTGAGAGAGGAGAGTTACGCTGGGATACAGCCTCTACACTGGCTGAGAAAGGAGTGTTACGCTGGGATACAGCCTCTACACTGGCTGAGAGAGGAGAGTTACGCTGGGATACAGCCTCTACACTGGCTGAGGAGTTACGCTGGGATACAGCCTCTACACTGGCTGAGAAAGGAGAGTTACACTGGGATACAGCCTCTACACTGGCTGAGAGAGGAGAGTTACGCTGGGATACAGCCTCTACACTGGCTGAGAGAGGAGGGTTACGCTGGGATACAGCCTCTACACTGGCTGAGAGAGGAGAGTTACGCTGGGATACAGCCTCTACACTGGCTGAGAGAGGAGGGTTACGCTGGGATACAGCCTCTACACTGGCTGAGAAAGGAGTGTTACGCTGGGATACAGCCTCTACACTGGCTGAGAGAGGAGAGTTACGCTGGGATACAGCCTCTACACTGGCTGAGAAAGGAGAGTTACGCTGGGATACAGCCTCTACACTGGCTGAGGAGTTACGCTGGGATACAGCCTCTACACTGGCTGAGGAGTTACGCTGGGATATAGCCTCTACACTGGCTGAGAGAGGAGAGTTACGCTGGGATACAGCCTCTACACTGGCTGAGGAGTTACGCTGGGATACAGCCTCTACACTGGCTGAGAGAGGAGAGTTACGCTGGGATACAGCCTCTACACTGGCTGAGAGAGGAGAGTTACGCTGGGATACAGCCTCTACACTGGCTGAGAGAGGAGAGTTACGCTGGGATACAGCCTCTACACTGGCTGAGAGAGGAGAGTTACGCTGGACTACAGCCTCTACACTGGCTGAGAAAGGAGAGTTACGCTGGGATACAGCCTCTACACTGGCTGAGAGAGGAGAGTTACGCTGGGATACAGCCTCTACACTGGCTGAGGAGTTACGCTGGACTACAGCCTCTACACTGGCTGAGAAAGGAGAGTTACGCTGGGATACAGCCTCTACACTGGCTGAGAGAGGAGAGTTACGCTGGGATACAGCCTCTACACTGGCTGAGAGAGGAGAGTTACGCTGGACTACAGCCTCTACACTGGCTGAGAAAGGAGAGTTACGCTGGGATACAGCCTCTACACTGGCTGAGAGAGGAGAGTTACGCTGGGATACAGCCTCTACACTGGCTGAGAGAGGAGAGTTACGCTGGGATACAGCCTCTACACTGGCTGAGAGAGGAGAGTTACGCTGGGATACAGCCTCTACACTGGCTGAGAAAGGAGTGTTACGCTGGGATACAGCCTCTACACTGGCTGAGAGAGGAGAGTTACGCTGGGATACAGCCTCTACACTGGCTGAGAGAGGAGAGTTACGCTGGGATACAGCCTCTACACTGGCTGAGAGAGGAGTGTTACGCTGGACTACAGCCTCTACACTGGCTGAGAGAGGAGAGTTACGCTGGGATACAGCCTCTACACTGGCTGAGAGAGGAGAGTTACGCTGGACTACAGCCTCTACACTGGCTGAGAAAGGAGTTACGCTGGGATACAGCCTCTACACTGGCTGAGGGAGGAGAGTTACGCTGGGATACAGCCTCTACACTGGCTGAGAAAGGAGAGTTACGCTGGGATACAGCCTCTACACTGGCTGAGAGAGGAGAGTTACGCTGGGATACAGCCTCTACACTGGCTGAGAGAGGAGAGTTACGCTGGGATACAGCCTCTACACTGGCTGAGGAGTTACGCTGGGATACAGCCTCTACACTGGCTGAGAGAGGAGAGTTACGCTGGGATACAGCCTCTACACTGGCTGAGAAAGGAGAGTTACGCTGGGATACAGCCTCTACACTGGCTGAGAGAGGAGAGTTACGCTGGGATACAGCCTCTACACTGGCTGAGAGAGGAGAGTTACGCTGGGATACAGCCTCTACACTGGCTGAGGAGTTACGCTGGGATACAGCCTCTACACTGGCTGAGAAAGGAGAGTTACGCTGGGATACAGCCTCTACACTGGCTGAGAGAGGAGAGTTACGCTGGGATACAGCCTCTACACTGGCTGAGAGAGGAGAGTTACGCTGGGATACAGCCTCTACACTGGCTGAGAGAGGAGAGTTACGCTGGGATACAGCCTCTACACTGGCTGAGAAAGGAGTGTTACGCTGGGATACAGCCTCTACACTGGCTGAGAGAGGAGAGTTACGCTGGGATACAGCCTCTACACTGGCTGAGGAGTTACGCTGGGATACAGCCTCTACACTGGCTGAGAAAGGAGAGTTACGCTGGGATACAGCCTCTACACTGGCTGAGAGAGGAGAGTTACGCTGGGATACAGCCTCTACACTGGCTGAGAGAGGAGAGTTACGCTGGGATACAGCCTCTACACTGGCTGAGAGAGGAGTGTTACGCTGGACTACAGCCTCTACACTGGCTGAGAGAGGAGAGTTACGCTGGGATACAGCCTCTACACTGGCTGAGAGAGGAGAGTTACGCTGGACTACAGCCTCTACACTGGCTGAGAAAGGAGAGTTACGCTGGGATACAGCCTCTACACTGGCTGAGGGAGGAGAGTTACGCTGGGATACAGCCTCTACACTGGCTGAGAAAGGAGAGTTACGCTGGGATACAGCCTCTACACTGGCTGAGAGAGGAGAGTTACGCTGGGATACAGCCTCTACACTGGCTGAGAGAGGAGAGTTACGCTGGGATACAGTCTCTACACTGGCTGAGAAAGGAGAGTTACGCTGGGATACAGCCTCTACACTGGCTGAGAGAGGAGAGTTACGCTGGGATACAGCCTCTACACTGGCTGAGAGAGGAGAGTTACGCTGGGATACAGCCTCTACACTGGCTGAGGAGTTACGCTGGGATACAGCCTCTACACTGGCTGAGAAAGGAGAGTTACGCTGGGATACAGCCTCTACACTGGCTGAGAGAGGAGAGTTACGCTGGGATACAGCCTCTACACTGGCTGAGAGAGGAGAGTTACGCTGGGATACAGCCTCTACACTGGCTGAGAGAGGAGAGTTACGCTGGGATACAGCCTCTACACTGGCTGAGAAAGGAGTGTTACGCTGGGATACAGCCTCTACACTGGCTGAGAGAGGAGAGTTACGCTGGGATACAGCCTCTACACTGGCTGAGGAGTTACGCTGGGATACAGCCTCTACACTGGCTGAGAAAGGAGAGTTACGCTGGGATACAGCCTCTACACTGGCTGAGAGAGGAGAGTTACGCTGGGATACAGCCTCTACACTGGCTGAGAGAGGAGAGTTACGCTGGGATACAGCCTCTACACTGGCTGAGAGAGGAGGGTTACGCTGGGATACAGCCTCTACACTGGCTGAGAGAGGAGAGTTACGCTGGGATACAGCCTCTACACTGGCTGAGAGAGGAGGGTTACGCTGGGATACAGCCTCTACACTGGCTGAGAAAGGAGTGTTACGCTGGGATACAGCCTCTACACTGGCTGAGAGAGGAGAGTTACGCTGGGATACAGCCTCTACACTGGCTGAGAAAGGAGAGTTACGCTGGGATACAGCCTCTACACTGGCTGAGGAGTTACGCTGGGATACAGCCTCTACACTGGCTGAGGAGTTACGCTGGGATATAGCCTCTACACTGGCTGAGAGAGGAGAGTTACGCTGGGATACAGCCTCTACACTGGCTGAGAAAGGAGAGTTACGCTGGGATACAGCCTCTACACTGGCTGAGGAGTTACGCTGGGATACAGCCTCTACACTGGCTGAGAAAGGAGAGTTACGCTGGGATACAGCCTCTACACTGGCTGAGGAGTTACGCTGGGATACAGCCTCTACACTGGCTGAGAGAGGAGAGTTACGCTGGGATACAGCCTCTACACTGGCTGAGAGAGGAGAGTTACGCTGGGATACAGCCTCTACACTGGCTGAGAGAGGAGAGTTACGCTGGGATACAGCCTCTACACTGGCTGAGAGAGGAGAGTTACGCTGGGATACAGCCTCTACACTGGCTGAGGAGTTACGCTGGGATACAGCCTCTACACTGGCTGAGAAAGGAGAGTTACGCTGGGATACAGCCTCTACACTGGCTGAGGAGTTACGCTGGGATACAGCCTCTACACTGGCTGAGAGAGGAGAGTTACGCTGGGATACAGCCTCTACACTGGCTGAGTGAGGAGAGTTACGCTGGGATACAGCCTCTACACTGGCTGAGAGAGGAGAGTTACGCTGGGATACAGCCTCTACACTGGCTGAGGAGTTACGCTGGGATACAGCCTCTACACTGGCTGAGAAAGGAGAGTTACGCTGGGATACAGCCTCTACACTGGCTGAGAGAGGAGGGTTACGCTGGGATACAGCCTCTACACTGGCTGAGAGAGGAGAGTTACGCTGGGATACAGCCTCTACACTGGCTGAGGAGTTACGCTGGGATACAGCCTCTACACTGGCTGAGGAGTTACGCTGGGATATAGCCTCTACACTGGCTGAGAGAGGAGAGTTACGCTGGGATACAGCCTCTACACTGGCTGAGAAAGGAGAGTTACGCTGGGATACAGCCTCTACACTGGCTGAGAAAGGAGAGTTACGCTGGGATACAGCCTCTACACTGGCTGAGGAGTTACGCTGGGATACAGCCTCTACACTGGCTGAGAAAGGAGAGTTACGCTGGGATACAGCCTCTACACTGGCTGAGGAGTTACGCTGGGATACAGCCTCTACACTGGCTGAGAGAGGAGAGTTACGCTGGGATACAGCCTCTACACTGGCTGAGAGAGGAGAGTTACGCTGGGATACAGCCTCTACACTGGCTGAGAGAGGAGAGTTACGCTGGGATACAGCCTCTACACTGGCTGAGAGAGGAGAGTTACGCTGGGATACAGCCTCTACACTGGCTGAGAGAGGAGAGTTACGCTGGGATACAGCCTCTACACTGGCTGAGGAGTTACGCTGGGATACAGCCTCTACACTGGCTGAGAAAGGAGAGTTACGCTGGGATACAGCCTCTACACTGGCTGAGGAGTTACGCTGGGATACAGCCTCTACACTGGCTGAGAGAGGAGAGTTACGCTGGGATACAGCCTCTACACTGGCTGAGTGAGGAGAGTTACGCTGGGATACAGCCTCTACACTGGCTGAGAGAGGAGAGTTACGCTGGGATACAGCCTCTACACTGGCTGAGGAGTTACGCTGGGATACAGCCTCTACACTGGCTGAGAAAGGAGAGTTACGCTGGGATACAGCCTCTACACTGGCTGAGAGAGGAGGGTTACGCTGGGATACAGCCTCTACACTGGCTGAGAGAGGAGAGTTACGCTGGGATACAGCCTCTACACTGGCTGAGAGAGGAGAGTTACGCTGGGATACAGCCTCTACACTGGCTGAGGAGTTACGCTGGGATACAGCCTCTACACTGGCTGAGGAGTTACGCTGGGATACAGCCTCTACACTGGCTGAGGAGTTACGCTGGGATACAGCCTCTACACTGGCTGAGAGAGGAGAGTTACGCTGGGATACAGCCTCTACACTGGCTGAGAGAGGAGTGTTACGCTGGACTACAGCCTCTACACTGGCTGAGAGAGGAGTGTTACGCTGGACTACAGCCTCTACACTGGCTGAGAAAGGAGAGTTACGCTGGGATACAGCCTCTACACTGGCTGAGAGAGGAGTGTTACGCTGGACTACAGCCTCTACACTGGCTGAGAGAGGAGAGTTACGCTGGGATACAGCCTCTACACTGGCTGAGAGAGGAGTGTTACGCTGGACTACAGCCTCTACACTGGCTGAGAGAGGAGAGTTACGCTGGGATACAGCCTCTACACTGGCTGAGAGAGGAGAGTTACGCTGGGATACAGCCTCTACACTGGCTGAGAGAGGAGTGTTACGCTGGACTACAGCCTCTACACTGGCTGAGAGAGGAGAGTTACGCTGGGATACAGCCTCTACACTGGCTGAGAGAGGAGAGTTACGCTGGACTACAGCCTCTACACTGGCTGAGAGAGGAGAGTTACGCTGGACTACAGCCTCTACACTGGCTGAGAGAGGAGAGTTACGCTGGGATACAGCCTCTACAGTGGCTGAGAGGAGAGTTACGCTGGGATACAGCCTCTACACTGGCTGAGAGAGGAGTGTTACGCTGGACTACAGCCTCTACACTGGCTGAGAGAGGAGAGTTACGCTGGACTACAGCCTCTACACTGGCTGAGGAGTTACGCTGGGATACAGCCTCTACACTGGCTGAGAGGAGAGTTACGCTGGGATACAGCCTCTACACTGGCTGAGAGAGGAGTGTTACGCTGGACTACAGCCTCTACACTGGCTGAGAGAGGAGAGTTACGCTGGGATACAGCCTCTACACTAATAATGAAGTGTAGACTATGAACCAGACCTGTATCAAGTGGATTACCTACTACACTTTGGAAATAAGTAGATTTAATAACTCTTCCATGGTTCATCCTATGTAATGTCTTTGTACTTGTACATTGTTTTAAACTCTTCAAGATTTTGTTCCACCAAAATCAATCTATAAATCCATCCACCAACCAACCAATCAAATGAACAGGATGAAGACAGGACTCCACTCACCACTGTTGCCAGGCTTCTGCAGGCTGTGTTTGGTAACGGAGCACCATCCAACAGGGAAGAGATCTCTAGAGTGGTGTTGACACCAGTAGTCAAACGCCCCCCTCCACCCGTCAAACATCACAAACACTTCCTCTCCCTTCACCTCTCCGATGGTAGCAGGGCAGATGAGGTAGGGGTTCTTCTTATCTACTGCTTCCAGCTTCATCCCTGGCTTAAAGTTATTCTGGGACAGTGGTGTAGGCTCCTACACAGACACACAAAGAGAGACAAACACAGAGAGAGAGAAATACAATGACACACACATAGAGAAAGAGAGAGAGAGAGCAGTGAGCACAGCCTTGCCATTGAGAAGGGTAGACA